>NW_027101703.1:0-20000 GCF_035609145.1 Eleutherodactylus coqui
CCCAGGAGGCGGGCAGCAGCCCCCGCTGAAGCCCACGGCAGTTGGCAGAGATGGGTCTTTGAGAAAAAAATGACAAAGTCCAAACGCTCCAGGCGCTGGCCAGGGGTGCGGACCGGGCTGGCCGGGGCCGGCGGGAGCTGCGGCTGCCGGGGCTGAGCCGAGTGCCTATGCATGTCCTGAGAACCGGGAAGGGGACAAACCGGTGGCTCGAGGCCGGGCTGGAGTTCCAGGAGGTCGGCCTGACTCTGGAGGTTTTCCCCTTAGCTTTTCCCCATAGGCCAAAAGGGGGGAAGTCAAAAAAGCACCCCCGGCAGATGTATGCAGAGTTGGGCTGGAGGGTGACGGAGAGCGGGCTGTTGGCAGCTGTGTGGTGGCTGCTGGCAGCCGTGTGCTGGCTGCTGGGGTGGGCCTGGGCGGCTGCCGAGGGCCCCCTGAGTGCACCTAGCAGTAGGGGCTGATGACCCAGGCTGAGCCTCCGATGTGCCCGGGCAGGACACCCAGGAGGCGGGGAGCAGCCCCCGCTGAAGTCCACGGCATGTGCCAGAGGCGAGTCTTGGAGAAAAAACGACAAAGTCCAAACGCTCCAGGCGCCGGGCAGGGTGGCGGACCGGGCTGGCCGGGCCGGCGGGAGCTGCGGCTGCTGGGGCTGAGCCGAGTATTAGTGCATGTCCTGAGAACCGGGAAGGGGACAAACCGGTGGCTCCAGGCCGGGTGGGAGTTCCAGGAGGTCGGCCTGGCTCTGGAGGTTTTCCCCTTGGCTTTTCCCCATAGGCCTAAACGGGGGAAGTCAAAAAAGCACCCCCAGCAGATGTATGCGGAGGGGCTGGGGGTTGACGGGGAGCGGGCTGTTGGCAGCTGTGTGGTGGCTGCAGGGGTGGGCCTGGGCGGCTGCGGAGGGCCCCCTGAGTGCAGCTACCAGCGGTGGCTCAAGACATTGCCTGAGCCTCCGATGTGCCCGGGCAGGACACCCAGGAGGCGGGGAGCAGCCCCCGCTGAAGCCCACGGCAGTTGGCAGAGATGAGTCTTTGAAAAAATGACAAAGTCCAAACGCTCCAGGCGCTGGCCAGGGGTGCGGACCGGGCTGGCCGGGCCGGCGGGAGCTGCGGCTGCCGGGGCTGAGCCGAGTGTCGATGCATGTCGTGAGAACCGGGAAGGGGACAAACCGGTGGCTCCAGGCCGGGTTGGAGTTCCAGGAGGTCGGCCTGACTCTGGAGGTTTTCCCCTTAGCATTTCCCCATAGGCCAAAAGGGGGGAAGTCAAAAAAGCACCCCCAGCAGATGTATGCAGGAGGGGCTGGGGGGTGACGGAGAGCGGGCTGTTGGCAGCTGTGTGGTGGCTGCTGGCAGCCGTGTGCTGGCTGCAGGGGTGGGCCTGGGCGGCTGCGGAGGGCCCCCTGAGTGCACCTGCCCGCGGTGGCTGAAGACATTGCCTGACCCTCCGATGTGCCCGGGCAGGACACCCAGGAGGCGGGGAGCTGCCCCCGCTGAGGTCCATGGCAGTTGGCAGAGATGGGTCTTTGAGAAAAAATGACAAAGTCCAAACGCTCCAGGCGCTGGCCAGGGGCGCGGACCGGGCTGGCCGGGCCGGCGGGGGCTGCGGCGGCCGGGGCTTAGCCGAGTGTCAGTGCATGTCCTGAGAACCGGGAAGGGGACAAACCGGTGGCTCCAGGCCGGGTTGGAGTTCCAGGAGGTCGGCCTGACTCTGGAGGTTTTCCCCTTAGCTTTTCCCCATAGGCCAAAAGGGGGGAAGTCAAAAAAGCACCCCCAGCAGATGTATGCAGAGGGGCTGGTGGGTGATGGATAGTGGGCTGTTGGCAGCTGTGTGGTGGCTGCTGACAGCCGTGTGCTGGCTGCAGGGGTGGGCCTGGGCGGCTGCGGAGGGCCCCTTCAGAGTGCACCTACCAGTAGGGGCTCGAGACCCAGGCTGAGCCTCCGATGTGCCCGGGCTGGACACCCAGGAGGCGGGCAGCAGCCCCCGCTGAAGCCCACGGCAGTTGGCAGAGATGAGTCTTTGAAAAAAATGACAAAGTCCAAACGCTCCAGGCGTGCCGGCCAGGGGTGCGGACCCGGGCTGGCCGGGCCGGCGGGAGCTGCGGCTGCCGGGGCTGAGCCGAGTGTCGATGCATGTCCTGAGAACCGGGAAGGGGACAAACCGGTGGCTCCAGGCCGGGTTGGAGTTCCATGAGGTCGGCCTGACTCTGGAGGTTTTCCCCTTAGCATTTCCCCATAGGCCAAAAGGGGGGAAGTCAAAAAAGCACCCCCAGCAGATGTATGCAGAGTTGGGCTGGGGGGTGACGGAGAGCGGGCTGTTGGCAGCTGTGTGGTGGCTGCTGGCAGCCGTGTGCTGGCTGCAGGGGTGGGCCTGGGCGGCTGCGGAGGGCCCCCTGAGTGCACCTGCCCGCGGTGGCTGAAGACATTGCCTGACCCTCCGATGTGCCCGGGCAGGACACCCAGGAGGCGGGGAGCTGCCCCCGCTGAGGTCCATGGCAGTTGGCAGAGATGGGTCTTTGAGAAAAAATGACAAAGTCCAAACGCTCCAGGCGCTGGCCAGGGGCGCGGACCGGGCTGGCCGGGCCGGCGGGGGCTGCGGCGGCCGGGGCTTAGCCGAGTGTCAGTGCATGTCCTGAGAACCGGGAAGGGGACAAACCGGTGGCTCCAGGCCGGGTTGGAGTTCCAGGAGGTCGGCCTGACTCTGGAGGTTTTCCCCTTAGCTTTTCCCCATAGGCCAAAAGGGGGGAAGTCAAAAAAGCACCCCCGGCAGATGTATGCAGAAGGGGCTGGAGGGTGACGGAGAGCGGGCTGTTGGCAGCTGTGTGGTGGCTGCTGGCAGCCGTGTGCTGGCTGCAGGGGTGGGCCTGGGCGGCTGCCGAGGGCCCCCAAAGCGCACCTACCAGCAGTAGCTCAAGACCCAGGCTGACCCTCCGATGTGCCCGGGCAGGACACCCAGGAGGCGGGGAGCAGCCCCCGCTGAAGCCCACGGCAGTTGGCAGAGACGGGTCTTTGAGAAAAAACGACAAAGTCCAAACGCTCCAGGCGCTGGCCAGGGGTGTGCGGACCGGGCTGGCCGGGCCGGCGGGGGCTGCGGCGGCCGGGGCTTAGCCGAGTGTCAGTGCATGTCCTGAGAACCGGGAAGGGGACAAACCGGTGGCTCCAGGCCGGGTTGGAGTTCCATGAGGTCGGCCTGACTCTGGAGGTTTTCCCCCTGGCTTTTCCCCATAGGCCAAAAGGGGGGAAGTCAAAAAAGCACCCCCAGCAGATGTATGCAGAGGGGCTGGTGGGTGATGGATAGTGGGCTGTTGGCAGCTGTGTGGTGGCTGCTGGCAGCCGTGTGCTGGCTGCAGGGGTGGGCCTGGGCGGCTGCGGAGGGCCCCCGTAGTGCACCTACCAGTAGGGGGCTCGAGACCCAGGCTGAGCCTCCGATGTGCCCGGGCAGGACACCCAGGAGGCGGGGAGCAGCCCCCGCTGAAGCCCACGGCAGTTGGCAGAGATGGGTCTTGGAGAAAAAACGACAAAGTCCAAACGCTCCAGGCGTGCCGGCCAGGGGTGCGGACCCGGGTGGCCGGGCCGGCGGGAGCTGCGGCGGCCGGGGCTGAGCCGAGGGTCGATGCAGGTCCTGAGAACCGTGAAGGGGACAGACCGGTGGCTCCAGACCGGGTTGGAGTTCCAGGAGGTCGGCCTGACTCTGGAGGTTTTCCCCCTGGCTTTTCCCCATAGGCCAAAAGGGGGGAAGTCAAAAAAGCACCCCCGCCAGATGTATGCAGAGTTGGGCTGGGGGGTGACGGAGAGCGGGCTGTTTGGCAGCTGTGTGGTGGCTGCTGGCAGCCGTGTGCTGGCTGCAGGGGTGGGCCCCGGGCGGCTGCGGAGGGCCCCCAAAGCGCACCTACCAGTAGGGGCTGAAGACCCAGGCTGAGCCTCCGATGTGCCCGGGCAGGACACCCAGGGGGCGGGGAGCAGCCCCTGCTGAAGTCCATGGCATGTGCCAGAGGCGACTCTTGGAGAAAAAAACGACAAAGTCCAAACGCTCCAGGCGTGCCGGCCAGGGGTGCGGACCCGGCCGGGCCGGCGAGAGCTGCGGCGGCCGGGGCAGAGCCGCGTGTCGATGCAGGTGGTGAGAACCGGTATGAGGGTAATCCTGGTCGCTCCGGGCCGAGCCAGGGTTCCAGGAGGGCGGAAGGAGCGGGCCCGTTTCCCCTGATAGCGCCGACGACGGTAAAATAAGGCCTCGCAAAACGTCAGCACGAACACCTTGTCGGGGTATAAGGGAACGAGCGGTGTGCGGTCTTTGACAAAGTGACAGTGTTTCTCAAAAAAGCACCCCCGGCAGATGTGTGCAGACGGGGCTGGCTGGTGTGGGAGAGCGGCGGGCTGTTGGCAGCAGTGTGCTGGCTGCAGGGGTGGCCCGGGGCGGCTGCGGAGGGCCCCCAAAGCGCACCTACCAGCAGTAGCTCAAGACCCTGGCTGAGCCTCCGATGTCCCCGGGCAGGACCCCAGCAGGCCGGGCACGGACCGCAGCTTGCCCCCTTTGCCGTCCGATGAAGCTTGCACGGTCAGAAAAAGTTTCAAAGTCCCAACGGGGGAGAGAGTGTTGAGGGCGAGGGGGCGCTGGCTGCTCCAGGGGCCGGGAGGGAGGCCCTGGAGGTCGGCCTGGGGGTGAGTGGAGCGGCCCCCGTGTGTCCCTGAGCGTCCCCCGGTCTTTGGTCGAGAGGGGGTCTCAGCCGCTAATGTGCCCGCCCGGGTACCTAGGGAGGCCGGCCTGGGGCGAGTGGAGCAGCCCCCGTGTGTCCCTGAGCGTCCCCTGGCGTTTGCTGAAGAGGGGGTCTCAGCCGCTAATGTGCCCGCCCGGGTACCTAGGGAGGCCGGCCTGGGGCGAGTGGAGCAGCCCCCGTGTGTCCCTGAGCGTCCCCTGGCGTTTGCTGAAGAGGGGGTCTCAGCCGCCAATAGGGCCGCCCGGGTACCAGTGGGGGCCGGCCTGGGGCGAGTGGAGCAGCCCCCGTGTGTCCCTGAGCGTCCCCCGGTCTTTGGTGGAGAGGGGGTCTCAGCCGCTAATGTGCCCGCCTCAGGGAGGCCGGCCTGGGGCGAGTGGAGCAGCCCCCGTGTGTCCCTGAGCGCCCCCCGGTCTTTGGTGGAGAGGGGGTCTCAGCCGCTAATGTGCCCGCCTCAGGGAGGCCGGCCTGGGGCGAGTGGAGCAGCCCCCGTGTGTCCCCGAGCGTCCCCCGGTCTCTGGTGGAGAGGGGGTCTCAGCCGCTAATGTGCCCGCCTCAGGGAGGCCGGCCTGGGGCGAGTGGAGCAGCCCCCGTGTGTCCCTGAGTGTCCCCTGACGTTTGCTGAAGAGGGGGTCTCAGCCGCCAATATGGCCGCCCGGGTACCAGTGGGGGCCGGCCTGGGGCGAGTGGAGCAGCCCCCGTGTGTCCCTGAGCGCCCCCCGGTCTCTGGTGGAGAGGGGGTCTCGGCCGCTAATGTGCCCGCCTGGGGCGAGTAGAGCAGCCCCCGTGTGTCCCTGAGCGCCCCCCGGTCTTTGGTGGAGAGGGGGTCTCAGCCGCTAATGTGCCCGCCTCAGGGAGGCCGGCCTGGGGCGAGTGGAGCAGCCCCCGTGCGCCCCTGAGCGCCCCCTGGCGTTTGCTGAATAGGGGGTCCCAGCCGCCAATATGGCCGCCCGGGTGCCCGGGGGAGCCGCCTGGGGTGGCCCTGTGCAGCCCCCGTGCGCCCCTGAGTGTTTTTCAGTATCTGGCCGAGACACCCCCTGACCCTCCGACGGTGTCCGTTTGGAGTGCCTGGTGCCTGGGCACCCCCTGAGTGTTTTACAGTATCTGGCCGAGACACCCCCTGACCCTCCGCCGGCGTCCGTTTGGAGAGCCTGGTGCCTGGGCACAGACCGCGGCAGCTCCCGCTGGCCGCATTGACAGAGTGCTGAAAAAATGACAAAGTCCGAAAATGCCTGAGAACCGGGAAGGGGACAAACCGGCGGCTCCAGGCCGAGCCGGAGTTCCAGGAGGTCGGCATGATTCTGCCGGTTTCCCCATAGGAGGTGCCAAGTTGCCAAAATGGGGGAACTCAAAAAAGCACCCCCGCCAGATGTATGTAGGGGGGCTGGATGGTCGATAGGGAGTGGGTGCCTGGCAGCAGGGGCCACCCCGCGCAGGTGCCCCGGGGGGCCCGCGGGGGGCCCCCGAAGACACCCCCCCCAGCACTCGCTGAAAACCCCGTCCGAGCCGCCTGCGCTGCGGGGAGGGTGTCCCGGGAGGCCGGGCACGGCCCGCAGGTCTCTCCCTCTGTCCCCCGGAGAGGTTTGCACGGCGAGCCAAGTTTCAAAGTCCCAACGGGGGCGAGACACGGTGCGGCGAGGGGTGGCGGGCTGCTCCGCGGACCCGGGGGAAGCCCGGGGAGGGCGGCCTGAGGGCGCGGAGGGCCCCCTGAGAGTGCCTACGGGTAGTCGGTGAGAAACCCTGCCTGTACCTCCCACGGGGCCCGGGCAGGGA
Source organism: Eleutherodactylus coqui (assembly GCF_035609145.1). Taxonomy (NCBI): domain Eukaryota; kingdom Metazoa; phylum Chordata; class Amphibia; order Anura; family Eleutherodactylidae; genus Eleutherodactylus; species Eleutherodactylus coqui. The sequence continues at coordinate 6,476 of NW_027101703.1, forward strand.
CCCCGGGAGGCCGGGCAGAGCCCGCAGGTCGCCCCCTTCCCGTCCGATGAAGCTCGCACGGTCAGAAAAGTTTCAAAGTCCCAACGGGGAGAGAGGGTTGACGGCGAGGGGGTGCTGGCTGCCCCAGGGGCCGGGGGCAGCCCCTGGAGGTCGGCCTGGGGGTGTGGAGGGGCCCCCTGAGAGCACCCAACAGCAGTTGCTCAAGACCCCGCCTGAGCCTCCGGTGTGCCCGGGCATGAACCCCAGGAGGCGGGGAACAGCCGTGGCAGCCCCTGCTGAAGTCCTTGGCAGTTGGCAGAGGCGAGTGTTGGTGAGGAAAATGACAAAGTCCAAACGCTCCATGCGTGCCGTCCAGGGCGGCGGACCCGGCTGGCCGGGCCGGCGGGAGCTGCGGCGGCCGGGGGAGAGCCGAGGGTCAATGCAGGTCCTGAGAACCGGGAAGGGGACAAACCGGTGGCTCCAGGCCGGGTTGGAGTTCCAGGAGGTCGGCCTGACTCTGGAGGTTTCCCCCCTGGCATTTTCCCATTGGCCAAAATGGGGGAAGCCAAAAAAGCACCTCCAGCAGATGTATGCAGAGGGGCTGGCGGGTGATGGAGAGCGGGCTGTTGGCAGCAGTGTGCTGGCTGCAGAGGTGTGCATGGGCGGCTGCGGAGGGCCCCCTGAGTGCACCTGCCAGCAGTGGCTCAACACCCTGGCTGAGCCTCCGATGTCCCCGGGCAGGACCCCAGGAGGCCGGGCAGAGCCCGCCGCTTGCCCCCTTGCCGTTTGACGAAGCTCGCACGGTCAGAAAAAGTTTCAAAGTCCCAACGGGGGGAGAGTGTTGACGGCGAGGGGGGTGCAGGCTGCTCCAGGGTCCGGGGGCAGCCCCTGGAGGTCGGCCTGGGGGTGTGGAGGGGCCCCCCTGAGAGCACCCAACAGTAGTTGCTCAAGACCCTGCCTGAGCCTCCGATGTGCCCGGGCATGAACCCCAGGAGGCGGGGAACAGCCGTGGCAGCCCCTGCTGAAGTCCTTGGCAGTTGGCAGAGGCGAGTCTTGGAGAAAAAAACGACAAAGTCCAAACGCTCCAGGCGCCGGCCAGGGGGGGCAGACCCGGCTGGCCGGGCCGGCGGGAGCTGCGGATGCAGGGGCTGAGCCGAGTGTCGATGCATGTCGTGAGAACCGGTATGAGGGTAATCCTGGTCGCTCCGGGCCGAGCCACGGTTCCACGAAGGCGGAAGGAGCGGGCCTGTTTCCCCTGATAGCGCCGACGGCGGTAAAATAAGGCCTCGCAAAACGTCAGCGCGAACACCTTGTCGGGGTATAAGGGAACGAGCGGTGTGCGGTCTTTGACAAAGTGACAGTATTTCTCCAAAAAAAGCACCCCCGGCAGATGCGTGCAGACGGGGCTGGCTGGTGACGGAGAGCGGGCTGTTGGCAGCAGTGCGCTGGCTGCAGGGGTGGCCCGGGGCGGCTGCGGAGGGCCCCCAAAGCGCACCTACCAGTGGTGGCTCAAGACCCAGCCTGAGCCTCCGATGTCCCCGGGCAGGACGCCCAGGAGGCCGGGCACAGACCGCCGCTTGCCCCCTTGCCGTTTGACGAAGCTTGCACGGTCGGAAAAAGTTTCAAAGTCCCAACGGGGAGAGAGGGTTGACGGCGAGGGGGTGCTGGCTGCCAGTGGGGCCGGGCTGGAGCCCCTGGAGGTGGGCCTGGGGGTGTGGAGGGGCCCCCTGAGAGCACCCAACAGAAGTTGCTCAAGACCCTGCCTGGGCCTCCGGTGTTGCAGGGAAGGACACCCAGGGGGCGGGGAACAGCCGTGGCAGCCCCCCTTGCAGTTGAACAAAGTTTGAGGAGACAAGTCATGAAAATGACAAAGTCCAAACGCTCCAGGCGTGCCGGCCAGGGGGGCGGACACGGCTGGCTTGGCCGGCGGGGGCTGCGGCTGCCGGGGAAGATCCGAGTGTCAATGCAGGTCCTGAGAACCGGGAAGGGGGCAAACCGGAGGCTCCAGGCCGGGCGGCAGTTCCAGGAGGTCGGCCTGACTCTGGAGGTTTTCCCCCTGGCATATTCCCATTGGCCAAAATGGGGGAAGTCAAAAAAGCACCCCCAGCAGATGTATGCAGAAGGGCTGGCGGGTGATGGGGAGCTGGCTGTTGGCAGCAGTGTGCTGACTGCAGAGGTGTGCATGGGCGGCTGCGGAGGGCCCCCTGTGTGCACCTGCCCGTGGTGGCTGAAAACCCAAGCTGAGCCTCCGATGTGCCCGGGCAGGACCCCAGGAGGCCGGGCACAGAACACCGGTTGCCCCCTTGCCGTTTGACGAAGCTTGCACGGTCGGGAAAAGTTTCAAAGTCCCAACGGGGAGAGAGTGTTGACGGCGAGGGGGTGCTGGCTGCTCCAGGGCCCGGGGGGAGCGCCTGGAGGTGGGCCTGGGGGTGTGGAGGGGCCCCCTGATAGCACCCAACAGAAGTTGCTCAAGACCCTGCCTGAGCCTCTGGTGTTGCAGGGAAGGACACCCAGGAGGCGGGGAACAGCCGTGGCAGCCCCCCTTGCAGTCGGACAAAGTTTGAGGAGACAAGTCATGAAAATGACAAAGTCCAAACGCTCCAGGCGTGTCGGCCAGGGGGGCGGACCCGGCTGGCCGGGCCGACGGGAGCTGCGGCGGCTGGGGAAGAGCCGAGTGTCGATGAAGGTCCTGAGAACCGGGAAGGGGACAAACCAGTAGCTCCAGGCTGGGCCGGAGTTCCAGGAGGTCGGCCTGACTCTGGAGGTTTTCCCCCCGGCCTTTCCCCTTAGGCCAAAATGGGGGAAGTCAAAAAAGCACCCCCGGCAGATGTGTGCAATGGGCTGGGGGGTGATGGAGAGCGGGCTGTTGGCAGCTGTGTGGCGGCTGCAGGGGTGGGCCTGGGCGGCTGCGGAGGGCCCCCAAAGTGCACCTACCAGTAGGGGCCCAAGACCCTGGCTGAGCCTCCGATGTGCCCGGGCAGGACACCCGGGAGGCGGGGAGCAGCCCCCGCTGAGGTCCATGGCATGTGCCAGAGGCGAGTCTTGGAGAAAAAACGACAAAGTCCAAACGCTCCAGGCGCCGGGCAGGGTGGCGGACCCGGGTGGCCGGGCCGGCGGGGGCTGCGGCTGCCGGGGCTGAGCCGAGTGTCAATGCATGTCCTGAGAACCGGGAAGGGGACAAACCGGTGGCTCCAGGCCGGGTTGGAGTTCCAGGGGATCGGCCTGACTCTGGAGGTTTTCCCCCTGGCTTTTCCCCATAGGCCAAAACGGGGGGAGCCAAAAAAGCACCCCCAGCAGATGTATGCAGAGGGGCTGGGGGGTGACAGAGAGCGGGCTGTTGGCAGCTGTCTGGTGGCTGCAGGGGTGGCCCTGGGCGGCTGAAGAGGGCCCCCTGAGTGCACCTACCAGCAATAGCTCAAGACCCAGGCTGAGCCTCCGATGTCCCCGGGCAGGACCCCAGGAGGCCGGGTAGAGCCCGCAGGTCACCCCCTTGCCGTCCAATGAAGCTTGCACGGTCAGAAAAGTTTCAAAGTCCCAACGGGGAGAGAGTGTTGACGGCGAGGGGGTGCTGGCTGCTCCAGGGGCCGGGGGCAGCCCCTGGAGGTCGGCCTGGGGGTGTGGAGGGGCCCCCCTGAGAGCACCCAACAGTAGTTGCTCAAGACCCTGCCTGAGCCTCCGGTGTGCCCGGGCATGAACCCCAGGAGGCGGGGAACAGCCGTGGCAGCCCCTGCTGAAGTCCTTGGCAGTTGGCAGAGGCGAGTCTTGGGGGAAAAAATGACAAAGTCCAAACGCTCCAGGCGCCGGGCAGGGTGGCGGAACCGGCTGGCCGGGCCGGCGGGGGCCGCGGCTGCCGGGGCTGAGCCGAGTGTCGATGCAGGTCCTGAGAACCGGGAAGGGGACAAACCAGTAGCTCCAGGCCGGGTTGGAGTTCCACGAGGTCGGCATGACTCTGGAGGCTTTCCCCCTGGCATTTTCCCATTGGCCAAAATGGGGGAAGTCAAAAAAGCACCCCCAGCAGATGTATGCAGAGGGGCTGGGGGGTGACGGAGAGCGGGCTGTTGGCAGCTGTGTGGTGGCTGCAGGGGTGGCCCTGGGCGGCTGCAGAGGGCCCCCTGAGTGCACCTATCAGCCGTTGCTCAAGACCCCGCCTGAGCCTCCGGTGTTGCAGGTCAGGACACCCATTGGCGGGGAACAGCAGGTGGCAGCCCATGCTATAGTCGTTGGCAGAGATGAGTCTTGGAGAAAAAACGACAAAGTCCAAACGCTCCAGGCGTGCCGGCCAGGGCGGCGGACCCGGCTGGCTGGGCCGGCGGGAGCTGCGGCTGCCGGGGCTGAGCCGAGTGTCAATGCATGTCGTGAGAACCGGTATGAGGGTAATCCTGGTCGCTCCGGGCCGAGCCCCGGTTCCACGAAGGCGGAAGGAGCGGGCCTGTTTCCCCTGATAGCGCCGACGGCGGTAAAATAAGGCCTCGCAAAACGTCAGCACGAACACCTTGTCGGGGTATAAGGGAACGAGCGGTGTGCGGTCTTTGACAAAGTGACAGTGTGTCTCAAAAAAAGCACCCCCGGCAGATGTGCGCGGACGGGGCTGGCTGGTGACGGAGAGCGGGCTGTTGGCAGCGGTGTGTGCTGGCTGCAGGGGTGGCCCGGGGCGGCTGCGGAGGGCCCCCTGAGTGCACCTACCAGTAGTGGCTCAACACCCTGGCTGAGCCTCCGATGTCCCCGGGCAGGACCCCAGGAGGCCGGGCACAGACCGCCGCTTGCCCCCTTTGCCGTTTGACGAAGCTTGCACGGTCGGAAAAAGTTTCAAAGTCCCAACGGGGAGAGAGGGTTGACGGCGAGGGGGTGCTGGCTGCTCCAGGGGCCGGGGGGAGCCCCTGGAGGTGGGACTGGGGGTGTGGAGGGGCCCCCTAGGAGCACCCAACAGTCGTGGGTCAAGACCCTGCCTGAGCCTCCGGTGTTGCAGGGAAGGACACCCAGGAGGCGGGGAACAGCCGGGGCAGCCCCCCTTGCAGTTGAACAAAGTTTGAGGAGACAAGTCATGAAAATGACAAAGTCCAAACGCTCCAGGCGTGCCGGCCAGGGGGGCGGACACGGCTGGCCGGGCCGGCGGTGGCTGCAGCTGCCGGGGCTAAGCCGAGTGTCGATGCAGGTCCTGAGAACCGGGAAGGGGACAAACCGGTGGCTCCAGGCCGGGTTGGAGTTCCAGGAGGTCGGCAGGACTCTGGAGGTTTTCCCCTTGGCATTTTCCCATTGGCCACAATGGGGGAAGTCAAAAAAGCACCCCCAGCAGATGTATGCAGAGGGGCTGGCTGGTGATGGGGAGCGGGCTGTTGGCAGCGGTGTGCTGGCTGCAGAGGTGTGCATGGGCGGCTGCGGAGGGCCCTCTGAGTGCACCTGCCAGCAGTGGCTCAAAACCCTGGCTGAGCCTCCGATGTCCCCAGGGAGGACCCCAGGAGGCCGGGCACAGACCGCAGCCTGCCCCCTTGCCGTTTGATGAAGCTTGCACCGTCAGAAAAGTTTCAAAGTCCCAACGGGGAGTGTTGAGGGCGAGGGGGTGCTGGCTGCTCCAGGGGCCGGGGGCAACCCCTGGAGGCTGGGCACGGACCGCGGCACACCCCCCCTTGCAGTCGAACAAAGTTTGAGGAGACAAGTCATGAAAATGACAAAGTCCAAACGCTCCAGGCGCCGGCCAGGGGGGCGGACCCTGCTGGCTGGGCCGGCGGGGGCTGCGGCTGCCGGGGCTGAGCCGAGTGTCAATGCAGGTCCTGAGAACCGGGAAGGGGGCAAACCGGCGGCTCCAAGCCGAGCTCGAGTTCCAGAAGGTCGGCCTGACTCTGGAGGTTTTCCCCCTGGCTTTTCCCCATAGGCCAAAATGGGGGAAGTCAAAAAAGCACCCCCAGCAGATGTATGCAGAGGGGCTGGGGGGTGATGGGGAGCGGGTGTTTGGCAGCAGTGTGCTGGCTGAAGAGGTGTGCATGGGCGGCTGCGGAGGGCCCCGTGAGTGCACCTGCCAGCGGTGGCTCAAAACCCTGGCTGAGCCTCCGCTGTCCCCGGGCAGGACCCCAGGAGGCCGGGCACGGACCGCCGGTCGCCCCCCATTGTAGTCCAACAAAGTTTGAAGAGACGAATCACGGAAATCACAAGTCCAAAAATCCCTGAGAACCGGGAAGGGGACAGACCGGTGGCTCCAGGCCGGGCTTGAGTTCCATGAGGTCGGCCTGACTCTGGAGGTTTTCCCCTTGGCATTTTCCCATTGGCCAAAATGGGGGAAGTCAAAAAAGCACCCCCGGCAGATGTATGCAGAGGGGCCTGGGGGGGGGTGACGGGGAGCGGGCTGTTGGCAGCAGTGTGCTGGCTGCAGAGGTGGCCCTGGGCGGCTGCAGAGGGCCCCCTGAGTGCACCTACCAGCAGTTGCTCTTGACCCTGCCTGAGCCTCCGGTGTTGCAGGTCAGGACACCCATTGGCGGGGAACAGCAGGTGGCAGCCCCTGCTGAAGTCGTTGGCAGAGATGAGTCTTTGAAAAAACGACAAAGTCCAAACGCTCCAGGCGTGCCGGCCAGGGTGGCGGACCCGGCTGGCTGGGCCGGTGGGAGCTGCGGCTGCCGGGGCTGAGCCGAGTGTCGATGTATGTCACGAGAACCGGTATGAGGGTGATCCTGGTCGCTCCGGGCCGAGGCACGGTTCCAGGAGGGCGGAAGGAGCGGGCCCGTTTCCCCTGATAGCGCCGACGGCGGTAAAATAAGGCCTCGCAAAACGTCAGGACGAACACCTTTTTTGCATATAAGGGAACGAGCGGTGTGCGGTCCTTGACAAAGTGACTATTTCTCAATGTGCTGAGGAGTGGGGACCGCTCAAAGTCAAAGCACCGCGGCCGCCCCTCTGCCACCTCCCTGGGAGCAGAGTCATCGAGCGCGAGGGTCCCCACTCCGCCTGTGCAGGCCGCGGGGCCAACAGGCTGGCTGGCTGCCCGGGCAGACCCCGCTCTCCGAGCGGCCGGGCCCCAACGTTCGAGAGGTGTAGGAAGCCACCTTGGGGGGCTGCGGAGGCCCCCCTGACACCGCATCCAAGCCCCTGCTGAGAACCCTGTCCTAGCTGCCTGCGAGGGCAGGCGGGACCCCCCAGGAGGCCGTGCACAGCCCGCGGCAGCCACTGCTGAAGCCCAGGGCAGTTGGCAGAGATGAGTCTTTGAGGAAAAACGACAAAGTCCAAACGCTCCAGGCGCCGGCCAGGGGTGCGGACCCGGCTGGACGGGCCGGCGGGAGCTGCGGCGGCTGGGGAAGAGCCGAGTGTCAATGCATGTCCTGAGAACCGGAAAGGGGACAAACTAGTAGCTCCAGGCCGGGATGGAGTTCCAGGAGGTGGGCCTGACTCCGGAGGTTTTCCCCTTGACATTTTCCCATTGGCCAAAATGGGGGAAGTCAAAAAAGCACCCCCAGCAGATGTATGCGGAGGGGCTGGCGGGTGACGGGGAGCGGGCTGTTGGCAGCAGTGTGCTGGCTGCGGAGGTGTGCATGGGCGTCTGCGGAGGGCCCCCTGAGTGCACCTGCCAGTGGTGGCTCAACACCCTGGCTGAGCCTCCGATGTGCCCCGGCAGGACCCCAGGAGGCCGGGCACAGAACGCCGGCTGCCCCCCTTGCCGTTTGCCGAAGCTTTCGCGGTCAGAAAAAGTTTCAAAGTCCCCACGGGGAGAGAGAGTGTTGAGGGCGAGGGGGTGCTGGCTGCTCCAGGGGCCGGGGGCAACCCCTGGAGGCTGGGCACGGACCGCGGCACACCCCCCTTGCAGTCGGACAATGTCTGAGGAGACAAGTCATGAAAATGACAAAGTCCAAACGCTCCAGGCGTGCCGGCCAGGGGTGCGGACCGGGCTGGCCGGGCAGGCGGGGGCTGCGGCGGCTGGTGCTGAGCCGAGTGTCAATGCATGTCCTGAGAACCGGGAAGGGGGCAAACCAGTAGCTCCAGGCCGAGCTGGGGTTCCAGGAGGTCGGCCTGACTCTGGAGGTTTTCCCCCTGGCTTTTCCCCATAGGCCAACATGGGGGAAGTCAAAAAAGCACCCCCGGCAGATGTATGCAGAGGGGCTGGATGGTGACGGGGAGCGGGCTGTTGGCAGCGGTGTGCTGGCTGCAGAGGGCCCCCGAGGTGCACCTACCAGCAGTTGCTCAAGACCACGCCTGAGCCTCCGGTGTTGCAGGTCAGGACACCCATTGGCGGGGGAACAGCAGGTGGCAGCCCCTGCTGAAGTCGTTGGCAGAGATGAGTCTTTGAGAAAAAACGACAAAGTCCAAACGCTCCAGGCGCTGGTTAGGGGTGCGGACCCGGCTGGCCGGGCCGGCGGGAGCTGCGGCTGCCGGGGCTGAGCCGAGTATCGATGCATGTCGTGAGAAGCGGTATGAGGGTAATCCTGGTCGCTCCGGGCCGAGGCACGGTTCCAGGAGGGCGGAAGGAGCGGGCCTGTTCCCCCTGATAGCGCCGACGGCGGTAAATTAAGGCCTCGCAAAACGTCAGGACGAACACCTTTTTTGCATATAAGGGAACGAGCGGAGTGCGGTCTTTGACCAAGTGACTATTTCTCAGAGTGCTGAGAAGGGAGTGCGGACCGCTCAAAGTCAAAGCACTGCGGCCGCCCCTCTGCCACCTCCCTGGGAGCAGAGTCGTAGAGCGCAAGTGTCCCCACTCCGCCTGTGCAGGCCGCGGGGCCAACAGGCTGGCTGGCTGGCTGGCTGCCCGGGCGACCCCCCTCCGAGATGCCGGGCCGGGGCAGACTGTGCAAACGCGCGCGGGCGTGTTTTCTTCCCCTGGGGTGGAGCCCTTCCACCCCACGCCGTCCGAGGCCCGTTGGCCTCGGGCGGCCTGCCTCCGAGAGTGGGAGAGAGACGGAGGACGGTGGCCCGCGGCGGCGCGAGGCGTCCCCGTTGTTCCACCACGACTGCCAGCCGGTCGATCCTGCCGGTAGCCTGGGCTTGTCTCCGCTCCGCCTGTCCAGGCCGCGGGGCCCACAGGCGGCTTGCCTGGGAAGACCCCGCTCTCCGAGCGGCCGGGCGCCACGTTCAAGAGGTGTACGGAGCCACCTGTGGGGGGGTCTGCGGAGGCCCCCCTGAGAGCGCTGATAACCCTGTCCTAGCTGCCTGCGCGGGCAGGCGGGACCCCCAAGAGGCCGGGCACAGCCCGCGGCAGCCCCCGCCGAAGTCCACGGCAGTTGGCAGAGACGAGTCTCGGAGAGAAAACGACAAAGTCCAGACGCTCCAGGCGCCGGCCAGGGGTGCGGACCCGGCTGGCCGGGCCGGCGGGAGCTGCGGCTGCCGGGGCCGAGCCGAGTGTCGACGCATGTCGTGAGAACCGGTATGAGGGTAATCCTGGGCCCTCGGGGCCGAGCTACGGTTCCATGAAGGCGGAAGGAGCGGGCCTGTTTCCCCTGATAGCGCCGACGACGGTAAAATAAGGGCTCGCAAAACGTCAGGACGAACACCTTTTTTGCATATAAGGGAACGAGCGGTGTGCGGTCTTTGACAAAGTGACTATTTCTCAGAGTGCTGGAGTGGGGACCGCTCAAAGTCAAAGCACCGCGGCCGCCCCTCTGCCACCTCCCTGGGAGCAGAGTCATAGAGCGCAAGTGTCCCCACTCCGCCTGTGCAGGCCGCGGGGCCAACAGGCTGGCTGGCTGGCTGCCCGGGCGACCCCCCTCCGAGATGCCGGGCTGAGGCGTAGGCAGCCGCCTCCATCACCACCACCCAAGGCGAGAGAGTGGGTCAACGGGAGAGCCGTCGCGGCCGGGGGACCCTCGCCGCGCCCATGTCCGGGGAAGGACCACAAGGGCCCTGCTCCCCGGCGCCCCGGCGAGCGGGTTCACCCTCGGCGCGTACGGCTCTCGAGGATGGGGAAGGGACGCGCGTGGGCGTCCCTCCCGTCCCCCGCGGAAGAAGGCGAGCGACTCTGCGCGTCGGGACACCCCGCGGAGCCCCCTGCGGGGGGAGTACTCCGGGGGAGAAGCGTGGCGCAGGGGGTGCAGCCCTTTCCCAGGCCACCGTGCGACGGCGTCGGTGGGGCCGACGCCGAGAGAGAGAACGATCCGGGCTCTCCCGCCTCAGGGCGGCCGAGAGCGGGGCACGGGCCCCACGTTTGGTGACGGTTTTCCCGAAAGCGAAGGACCCCCGCCTGTCCCCTCGGGCTCCGGCCGATGCGGGCGGTCCAGGGCGGGGATAGGGGACGGCGGCCTGCGGACGACGCGCTTTATCCCCAGAAGGAGCGAGGCATGAGGGGGTGTTCCACCCCCGCCGGCCGGTCTCGCTCCTTCTCCGGGCTACGCCTCGGCGGAGTAAAGACCCCCGGGTCAACGCTCCCGCGTCCGGGTGCCGCCGCGCGTCCCCTTCCCGCGGGGGGTGGATCCCTTCCACCCCTGGCCGTTCGAGGCCCGTGCGCCTCGGGCGGCCTCCCTTCCGAGAGAGGGAGAGAGAGACGGAGGACGGTGGTCCGCGACGGCGCGAGACGTCCAAGTTGTGTTCCCCACGGCGGCTACCCGGTCGATCCCGCCCGGTGGCCTAGGCTTTTCCCCACTCTGCCTGTCCTGGCCGCGGGGCCGACAGGCTGTCTGCCCGGGTAGACCCCGTTCTCACTGAGCGGCCGGGCCCCAACGTTCAAGAGGTGTACGAAGCCACCTCGGGGTGGAGCCCTTCCACCCCTGGCCGTCCGAGGCCCGTGCGCCTCGGGCGGCCCCCCTTCCCGAGAGAGGGAGAGAGACGGAGGACGGTGGTCCGCGACGGCGCGAGGCGTCCAACTTGTGTTCCCCCACGGCGGCTATCCGGTCGATCCCGCCCGGTAGCCTAGGCTTTTCCCCACTCTGCCTGTCCAGGCCGCGGGGCCGACAGGCTGTCTGCCCGGGTAGACCCCGTTCTCACTGAGCGGCCGGGCCCCAACGTTCAAGAGGTGTACGAAGCCACCTCGGGGTGGAGCCCTTCCACCCCTGGCCGTCCGAGGCCCGTGCGCCTCGGGCGGCCCCCCTTCCCGAGAGAGGGAGAGAGACGGAGGACGGTGGTCCGCGACGGCGCGAGGCGTCCAACTTGTGTTCCCCCACGGCGGCTATCCGGTCGATCCCGCCCGGTAGCCTAGGCTTTTCCCCACTCTGCCTGTCCAGGCCGCGGGGCCGACAGGCTGTCTGCCCGGGTAGACCCTGTTCTCACTGAGCGGCCGGGCCCCAACGTTCAAGAGGTGTACGAAGCCACCTCGGGGTGGAGCCCTTCCACCCCTGGCCGTCCGAGGCCCGTGCGCCTCGGGCGGCCCCCCCTTCCCGAGAGACGGAGGACGGTGGTCCGCGACGGCGCGAGGCGTCCAACTTGTGTTCCCCCACGGCGGCTTCCCGGTCGATCCCGCCCGCCGGTAGCCTAGGCTTTTCCCCGCTCCGCCTGTCCAGGCCGCGGGGCCGACAGGCTGTCTGCCCGGGTAGACCCCGCTCTCCGAGCGGCCGGGCGCCACGTTCAAGAGGTGTACGAAGCCACCTTTGGGGGGGCTGCGGTGCCCCCCGCCCCGAGAGTGCCTCCCAGGCCGAGGGAGCCCGGCGGTCGAGTGTCGTAGGAAAGCGCGTGCCACGGCTGTGTCGGTCACAGGGGCCAGAGGTAGTTTGGGCAACGGCTTAGATCCGTATGAAGCTCATCCTTTCCGGCCTGTTCTGGCGGCGGCTAGGCGCGCGCGCGCGAATGGCACGACGCCCCTGGTTCCAGCGAGGCGACGGCGCCCCGCACCCCACTCTCTGGGCCGAGCAGAGCCCCCGAGCGCAAGGTTCCCCGCTCCGCCTGTCCAGGCCGCGGGGCCAGCAGGCTGTCTGCCCGGGTAGACCCCGCTCTCCGAGCGGCCGGGCCCCAACGTTCAAGAGGTGTACGAAGCCACCTTGAGGTGGAGCCCTTCCACCCCTGGCCGTCCGAGGCCCGCCGGTAGCCTTGGCTTGTCCCCACTCCGCCTGTCCAGGCCGCGGGGCCGACAGGCTGTCTGCCCGGGTAGACCCCGCTCTCCGAGCGGCCGGGCCCCAACGTTCAAGAGGTGTACGAAGCCACCTTTGGGGGGGCTGCGGTGCCCCCCGCCCCGAGAGTGCCTCCCAGGCCGAGGGGAGCCAGGCGGTCGAGTGTCGTAGGAAAGCGCGTGCGCGGCTGTGTCGGTCACACGAGCCAGAGTTAGTTTGGGCAACGGCTTAGATCCGTATGCAGCTCAACCTTTCCGGCCTGTCCTGGCGGCGGCTAGGCGCGTGCGAACGTCACAACGCCCCTGGTTCCAGCGAGGCGACGGCGCCCCGCACCCAACTCTCCGGGCCGAGCAGAGCCCCCGAGCGCAAGAGCACCCGCTCCGCCTGCCCAGGCCGCGGGGCCGACAGGCTGTCTGCCCGGGTAGACCCCGCTCTCCGAGCGGCCGGGCGCCACGTTCAAGAGGTGTACGAAGCCACCTAAAGGGGGCTGCGGTGGCCCCCTGCCCCGAGAGTGCCTCCCAGGCCGAGGGAGCCCGGCGGTCGAGTGTCGTAGGAAAGCGCGCGCGCGGCTGTGTCACACGGGCCAGAGTTAGTTTGGGCAACGGCTTAGATCCGTATGCAGCTCAACCTTTCCGGCCTGTTCTGGCGGCGGCTAGGCGCGCGCGCACGTCACGACGCCCCTGGTTCCAGCGAGGCGACGGCGCCCCGCCACCCCACTCTCCGGGCCGAGCAGAGCGTCCGCTCTCGCTCCTTGGAGCAGAGCCCCCCGAGCGCAAGAGTCCCCGCTCCCGCCTGTCCAGGCCGCGGGGGCCGACAGGCTGTCTGCCCGGGTAGACACCGCTCTCCGAGCGGCCGGGCCGCAACGTTCAAGAGGTGTACGAAGCCACCTTGGGGGGGCTGCGGAGCCCCCCCTCCCCATGAGAGCGCCTCACAGGCTTTGCTGATAACCCCGTCCTAGCTGCCTGCGCGGGCAGGCGGGACCCCCAGGAGGCCGCGCATAGCCCGCGGCAGCCACCGCTGAAGTCCACAGCAGTTGGCAGATAGGAGTCTTGGAGAAAAAAACGACAAAGTGCAAACGCTCCAGGCGCCGACCAGGGGTGCGTACCTGGCTGGCCGGGCCGGCGGGAGCTGCGGCTGCTGGAGTTGCACCGAGTGTCGATGCATGTCGTGAGAACCGGTATGAGGTTGAACCTGGGCCCTCGGGGCCGAGGCGCGGTTCCAGGGAGACGGAAGGAGCGGGCGTGTTTCCCCTGATAGCGCCGACGACGGTAAAATAAGGCCTCGCAAAACGTCAGGACGAACACCTTTTTTGCATATAAGGGAACGAGCGGTGTGCGGTCTCTGACCAAGTGAGTATTTCTCAAACTCGAAGCACCCGCGGCGGCCTCCCCTCTGCCGCCACCCCGCACCCTCCTGGGGCAGAGCCACCGAGAGCAAGAGTCCCCCCCGCACTCCGCCTGCGCAGGCCGCGGGGCCAGCAGGCTGGCCGGCTTGCCCGCCCGGGCGACCCCCCTCCGAGATGCCGGGCCGAGGCCTTCCGCGCCGCCATCCCACGCGAGAGAGTGGGTCGACGTGAGAGCCGACGCGGCCAGGGGACC
>NW_027101704.1:0-68534 GCF_035609145.1 Eleutherodactylus coqui
TTCATAAGCCACATTGACATTTCCAAAGGTCTGTCCATTCCCAGGGTTGTCTCTTAGAAGGCCACCCACACACAATAATGCATCTTTAAGGACTGTCCACTTCCATGGTCATCCTCTTCATAGGCCAGTCACCTTAAAGTATTGCCAATTTTAAAGGTCTGTAAGCTTCCCAGGTCCACCTCTTAAAGGGCCAGTACACTTAAAATGCTGTTGTTTCGAGGGTTTGTACACAACCCTGGTCAACCTCTTAAAGGACATAATTCCCTAAATTTGTCACCTCTTCAAGGGTTTGTCCACTTCTAGGGTCTGCCTCTTAAAGGGCCAGTCCGCAAAACATGTCACATGTTCAAGTGGCTTTCCACTTCATAAGCCACATTGACATTTCCAAAGGTCTGTCCATTCCCAGGGTTGTCTCTTAGAAGGCCACCCACACACAATAATGCATCTTTAAGGACTGTCCACTTCCATGGTCATCCTCTTCATAGGCCAGTCACCTTAAAGTATTGCCAATTTTAAAGGTCCGTAAGCTTCCCAGGTCCACCTCTTAAAGGGCCAGTACACTTAAAATGCTGTTGTTTCGAGGGTTTGTACACAACCCTGGTCAACCTCTTAAAGGACATAATTCCCTAAATTTGTCACCTCTTCAAGGTTTGTCCACTTCTAGGGTCTGCCTCTTAAAGGGCCAGTCCGCAAAACATGTCACATGTTCAAGTGGCTTTCCACTTCATAAGCCACATTGACATTTCCAAAGGTCTGTCCATTCCCAGGGTTGTCTCTTAGAAGGCCAGCACACACACAATAATGCATCTTTAAGGACTGTCCACTTCCATGGTCATCCTCTTCATAGGCCAGTCACCTTAAAGTATTGCCAATTTTAAAGGTCCGTAAGCTTCCCAGGTCCACCTCTTAAAGGGCCAGTACACTTAAAATGCTGTTGTTTCGAGGGTTTGTACACAACCCTGGTCAACCTCTTAAAGGACATAATTCCCTAAATTTGTCACCTCTTCAAGGGTTTGTCCACTTCTAGGGTCTGCCTCTTAAAGGGCCAGTCCGCAAAACATGTCACATGTTCAAGTGGCTTTCCACTTCATAAGCCACATTGACATTTCCAAAGGTCTGTCCATTCCCAGGGTTGTCTCTTAGAAGGCCACCCACACACAATAATGCATCTTTAAGGACTGTCCACTTCCATGGTCATCCTCTTCATAGGCCAGTCACCTTAAAGTATTGCCAATTTTAAAGGTCCGTAAGCTTCCCAGGTCCACCTCTTAAAGGGCCAGTACACTTAAAATGCTGTTGTTTCAAGGGTTTGTACACAACCCTGGTCAACCTCTTAAAGGACATAATTCCCTAAATTTGTCACCTCTTCAAGGGTTTGTCCACATCTAGGGTCTGCCTCTTAAAGGGCCAGTCATCAAAACATGTCACATGTTCAAGTGGATTTCCACTTCATAAGCCACATTGACATTTCCAAAGGTCTGTCCATTCCCAGGGTTGTCTCTTAGAAGGCCACCCACACACAATAATGCATCTTTAAGGACTGTCC
This sequence comes from Eleutherodactylus coqui, assembly GCF_035609145.1. Lineage (NCBI taxonomy): Eukaryota > Metazoa > Chordata > Amphibia > Anura > Eleutherodactylidae > Eleutherodactylus > Eleutherodactylus coqui. The sequence continues at coordinate 1,547 of NW_027101704.1, forward strand.
ACTTCCATGGTCATCCTCTTCATAGGCCAGTCACCTTAAAGTATTGCCAATTTTAAAGGTCCGTAAGCTTCCCAGGTCCACCTCTTAAAGGGCCAGTACACTTAAAATGCTGTTGTTTCGAGGGTTTGTACACAACCCTGGTCAACCTCTTAAAGGACATAATTCCCTAAATTTGTCACCTCTTCAAGGGTTTGTCCACTTCTAGGGTCTGCCTCTTAAAGGGCCAGTCCGCAAAACATGTCACATGTTCAAGTGGCTTTCCACTTCATAAGCCACATTGACATTTCCAAAGGTCTGTCCATTCCCAGGGTTGTCTCTTAGAAGGCCACCCACACACAATAATGCATCTTTAAGGACTGTCCACTTCCATGGTCATCCTCTTCATAGGCCAGTCACCTTAAAGTATTGCCAATTTTAAAGGTCCGTAAGCTTCCCAGGTCCACCTCTTAAAGGGCCAGTACACTTAAAATGCTGTTGTTTCAAGGGTTTGTACACAACCCTGGTCAACCTCTTAAAGGACATAATTCCCTAAATTTGTCACCTCTTCAAGGGTTTGTCCACATCTAGGGTCTGCCTCTTAAAGGGCCAGTCATCAAAACATGTCACATGTTCAAGTGGATTTCCACTTCATAAGCCACATTGACATTTCCAAAGGTCTGTCCATTCCCAGGGTTGTCTCTTAGAAGGCCACCCACACACAATAATGCATCTTTAAGGACTGTCCACTTCCATGGTCATCCTCTTCATAGGCCAGTCACCTTAAAGTATTGCCAATTTTAAAGGTCCGTAAGCTTCCCAGGTCCACCTCTTAAAGGGCCAGTACACTTAAAATGCTGTTGTTTCGAGGGTTTGTACACAACCCTGGTCAACCTCTTAAAGGACATAATTCCCTAAATTTGTCACCTCTTCAAGGGTTTGTCCACTTCAAGGGTCTGCCTCTTAAAGGGCCAGTCCGCAAAACATGTCACATGTTCAAGTGGCTTTCCACTTCATAAGCCACATTGACATTTCCAAAGGTCTGTCCATTCCCAGGGTTGTCTCTTAGAAGGCCACCCACACACAATAATGCATCTTTAAGGACTGTCCACTTCCATGGTCATCCTCTTCATAGGCCAGTCACCTTAAAGTATTGCCAATTTTAAAGGTCCGTAAGCTTCCCAGGTCCACCTCTTAAAGGGCCAGTACACTTAAAATGCTGTTGTTTCAAGGGTTTGTACACAACCCTGGTCAACCTCTTAAAGGACATAATTCCCTAAATTTGTCACCTCTTCAAGGGTTTGTCCACATCTAGGGTCTGCCTCTTAAAGGGCCAGTCATCAAAACATGTCACATGTTCAAGTGGCTTTCCACTTCATAAGCCACATTGACATTTCCAAAGGTCTGTCCATTCCCAGGGTTGTCTCTTAGAAGGCCACCCACACACAATAATGCATCTTTAAGGACTGTCCACTTCCATGGTCATCCTCTTCATAGGCCAGTCACCTTAAAGTATTGCCAATTTTAAAGGTCTGTAAGCTTCCCAGGTCCACCTCTTAAAGGGCCAGTACACTTAAAATGCTGTTGTTTCGAGGGTTTGTACACAACCCTGGTCAACCTCTTAAAGGACATAATTCCCTAAATTTGTCACCTCTTCAAGGGTTTGTCCACTTCTAGGGTCTGCCTCTTAAAGGGCCAGTCCGCAAAACATGTCACATGTTCAAGTGGCTTTCCACTTCATAAGCCACATTGACATTTCCAAAGGTCTGTCCATTCCCAGGGTTGTCTCTTAGAAGGCCACCCACACACAATAATGCATCTTTAAGGACTGTCCACTTCCATGGTCATCCTCTTCATAGGCCAGTCACCTTAAAGTATTGCCAATTTTAAAGGTCTGTAAGCTTCCCAGGTCCACCTCTTAAAGGGCCAGTACACTTAAAATGCTGTTGTTTCGAGGGTTTGTACACAACCCTGGTCAACCTCTTAAAGGACATAATTCCCTAAATTTGTCACCTCTTCAAGGGTTTGTCCACTTCTAGGGTCTGCCTCTTAAAGGGCCAGTCCGCAAAACATGTCACATGTTCAAGTGGCTTTCCACTTCATAAGCCACATTGACATTTCCAAAGGTCTGTCCATTCCCAGGGTTGTCTCTTAGAAGGCCACCCACACACAATAATGCATCTTTAAGGACTGTCCACTTCCATGGTCATCCTCTTCATAGGCCAGTCACCTTAAAGTATTGCCAATTTTAAAGGTCCGTAAGCTTCCCAGGTCCACCTCTTAAAGGGCCAGTACACTTAAAATGCTGTTGTTTCGAGGGTTTGTACACAACCCTGGTCAACCTCTTAAAGGACATAATTCCCTAAATTTGTCACCTCTTCAAGGGTTTGTCCACTTCTAGGGTCTGCCTCTTAAAGGGCCAGTCCGCAAAACATGTCACATGTTCAAGTGGCTTTCCACTTCATAAGCCACATTGACATTTCCAAAGGTCTGTCCATTCCCAGGGTTGTCTCTTAGAAGGCCACCCACACACAATAATGCATCTTTAAGGACTGTCCACTTCCATGGTCATCCTCTTCATAGGCCAGTCACCTTAAAGTATTGCCAATTTTAAAGGTCTGTAAGCTTCCCAGGTCCACCTCTTAAAGGGCCAGTACACTTAAAATGCTGTTGTTTCGAGGGTTTGTACACAACCCTGGTCAACCTCTTAAAGGACATAATTCCCTAAATTTGTCACCTCTTCAAGGGTTTGTCCACTTCTAGGGTCTGCCTCTTAAAGGGCCAGTCCGCAAAACATGTCACATGTTCAAGTGGCTTTCCACTTCATAAGCCACATTGACATTTCCAAAGGTCTGTCCATTCCCAGGGTTGTCTCTTAGAAGGCCACCCACACACAATAATGCATCTTTAAGGACTGTCCACTTCCATGGTCATCCTCTTCATAGGCCAGTCACCTTAAAGTATTGCCAATTTTAAAGGTCCGTAAGCTTCCCAGGTCCACCTCTTAAAGGGCCAGTACACTTAAAATGCTGTTGTTTCGAGGGTTTGTACACAACCCTGGTCAACCTCTTAAAGGACATAATTCCCTAAATTTGTCACCTCTTCAAGGGTTTGTCCACTTCTAGGGTCTGCCTCTTAAAGGGCCAGTCCGCAAAACATGTCACATGTTCAAGTGGCTTTCCACTTCATAAGCCACATTGACATTTCCAAAGGTCTGTCCATTCCCAGGGTTGTCTCTTAGAAGGCCACACACACACAATAATGCATCTTTAAGGACTGTCCACTTCCATGGTCATCCTCTTCATAGGCCAGTCACCTTAAAGTATTGCCAATTTTAAAGGTCCGTAAGCTTCCCAGGTCCACCTCTTAAAGGGCCAGTACACTTAAAATGCTGTTGTTTCGAGGGTTTGTACACAACCCTGGTCAACCTCTTAAAGGACATAATTCCCTAAATTTGTCACCTCTTCAAGGGTTTGTCCACTTCTAGGGTCTGCCTCTTAAAGGGCCAGTCCGCAAAACATGTCACATGTTCAAGTGGCTTTCCACTTCATAAGCCACATTGACATTTCCAAAGGTCTGTCCATTCCCAGGGTTGTCTCTTAGAAGGCCACCCACACACAATAATGCATCTTTAAGGACTGTCCACTTCCATGGTCATCCTCTTCATAGGCCAGTCACCTTAAAGTATTGCCAATTTTAAAGGTCCGTAAGCTTCCCAGGTCCACCTCTTAAAGGGCCAGTACACTTAAAATGCTGTTGTTTCAAGGGTTTGTACACAACCCTGGTCAACCTCTTAAAGGACATAATTCCCTAAATTTGTCACCTCTTCAAGGGTTTGTCCACATCTAGGGTCTGCCTCTTAAAGGGCCAGTCATCAAAACATGTCACATGTTCAAGTGGATTTCCACTTCATAAGCCACATTGACATTTCCAAAGGTCTGTCCATTCCCAGGGTTGTCTCTTAGAAGGCCACCCACACACAATAATGCATCTTTAAGGACTGTCCACTTCCATGGTCATCCTCTTCATAGGCCAGTCACCTTAAAGTATTGCCAATTTTAAAGGTCCGTAAGCTTCCCAGGTCCACCTCTTAAAGGGCCAGTACACTTAAAATGCTGTTGTTTCGAGGGTTTGTACACAACCCTGGTCAACCTCTTAAAGGACATAATTCCCTAAATTTGTCACCTCTTCAAGGGTTTGTCCACTTCTAGGGTCTGCCTCTTAAAGGGCCAGTCCGCAAAACATGTCACATGTTCAAGTGGCTTTCCACTTCATAAGCCACATTGACATTTCCAAAGGTCTGTCCATTCCCAGGGTTGTCTCTTAGAAGGCCACCCACACACAATAATGCATCTTTAAGGACTGTCCACTTCCATGGTCATCCTCTTCATAGGCCAGTCACCTTAAAGTATTGCCAATTTTAAAGGTCCGTAAGCTTCCCAGGTCCACCTCTTAAAGGGCCAGTACACTTAAAATGCTGTTGTTTCAAGGGTTTGTACACAACCCTGGTCAACCTCTTAAAGGACATAATTCCCTAAATTTGTCACCTCTTCAAGGGTTTGTCCACATCTAGGGTCTGCCTCTTAAAGGGCCAGTCATCAAAACATGTCACATGTTCAAGTGGATTTCCACTTCATAAGCCACATTGACATTTCCAAAGGTCTGTCCATTCCCAGGGTTGTCTCTTAGAAGGCCACCCACACACAATAATGCATCTTTAAGGACTGTCCACTTCCATGGTCATCCTCTTCATAGGCCAGTCACCTTAAAGTATTGCCAATTTTAAAGGTCCGTAAGCTTCCCAGGTCCACCTCTTAAAGGGCCAGTACACTTAAAATGCTGTTGTTTCGAGGGTTTGTACACAACCCTGGTCAACCTCTTAAAGGACATAATTCCCTAAATTTGTCACCTCTTCAAGGGTTTGTCCACTTCAAGGGTCTGCCTCTTAAAGGGCCAGTCCGCAAAACATGTCACATGTTCAAGTGGCTTTCCACTTCATAAGCCACATTGACATTTCCAAAGGTCTGTCCATTCCCAGGGTTGTCTCTTAGAAGGCCACCCACACACAATAATGCATCTTTAAGGACTGTCCACTTCCATGGTCATCCTCTTCATAGGCCAGTCACCTTAAAGTATTGCCAATTTTAAAGGTCCGTAAGCTTCCCAGGTCCACCTCTTAAAGGGCCAGTACACTTAAAATGCTGTTGTTTCAAGGGTTTGTACACAACCCTGGTCAACCTCTTAAAGGACATAATTCCCTAAATTTGTCACCTCTTCAAGGGTTTGTCCACATCTAGGGTCTGCCTCTTAAAGGGCCAGTCATCAAAACATGTCACATGTTCAAGTGGCTTTCCACTTCATAAGCCACATTGACATTTCCAAAGGTCTGTCCATTCCCAGGGTTGTCTCTTAGAAGGCCACCCACACACAATAATGCATCTTTAAGGACTGTCCACTTCCATGGTCATCCTCTTCATAGGCCAGTCACCTTAAAGTATTGCCAATTTTAAAGGTCTGTAAGCTTCCCAGGTCCACCTCTTAAAGGGCCAGTACACTTAAAATGCTGTTGTTTCGAGGGTTTGTACACAACCCTGGTCAACCTCTTAAAGGACATAATTCCCTAAATTTGTCACCTCTTCAAGGGTTTGTCCACTTCTAGGGTCTGCCTCTTAAAGGGCCAGTCCGCAAAACATGTCACATGTTCAAGTGGCTTTCCACTTCATAAGCCACATTGACATTTCCAAAGGTCTGTCCATTCCCAGGGTTGTCTCTTAGAAGGCCACCCACACACAATAATGCATCTTTAAGGACTGTCCACTTCCATGGTCATCCTCTTCATAGGCCAGTCACCTTAAAGTATTGCCAATTTTAAAGGTCTGTAAGCTTCCCAGGTCCACCTCTTAAAGGGCCAGTACACTTAAAATGCTGTTGTTTCGAGGGTTTGTACACAACCCTGGTCAACCTCTTAAAGGACATAATTCCCTAAATTTGTCACCTCTTCAAGGGTTTGTCCACTTCTAGGGTCTGCCTCTTAAAGGGCCAGTCCGCAAAACATGTCACATGTTCAAGTGGCTTTCCACTTCATAAGCCACATTGACATTTCCAAAGGTCTGTCCATTCCCAGGGTTGTCTCTTAGAAGGCCACCCACACACAATAATGCATCTTTAAGGACTGTCCACTTCCATGGTCATCCTCTTCATAGGCCAGTCACCTTAAAGTATTGCCAATTTTAAAGGTCCGTAAGCTTCCCAGGTCCACCTCTTAAAGGGCCAGTACACTTAAAATGCTGTTGTTTCGAGGGTTTGTACACAACCCTGGTCAACCTCTTAAAGGACATAATTCCCTAAATTTGTCACCTCTTCAAGGGTTTGTCCACTTCTAGGGTCTGCCTCTTAAAGGGCCAGTCCGCAAAACATGTCACATGTTCAAGTGGCTTTCCACTTCATAAGCCACATTGACATTTCCAAAGGTCTGTCCATTCCCAGGGTTGTCTCTTAGAAGGCCACCCACACACAATAATGCATCTTTAAGGACTGTCCACTTCCATGGTCATCCTCTTCATAGGCCAGTCACCTTAAAGTATTGCCAATTTTAAAGGTCTGTAAGCTTCCCAGGTCCACCTCTTAAAGGGCCAGTACACTTAAAATGCTGTTGTTTCGAGGGTTTGTACACAACCCTGGTCAACCTCTTAAAGGACATAATTCCCTAAATTTGTCACCTCTTCAAGGGTTTGTCCACTTCTAGGGTCTGCCTCTTAAAGGGCCAGTCCGCAAAACATGTCACATGTTCAAGTGGCTTTCCACTTCATAAGCCACATTGACATTTCCAAAGGTCTGTCCATTCCCAGGGTTGTCTCTTAGAAGGCCACCCACACACAATAATGCATCTTTAAGGACTGTCCACTTCCATGGTCATCCTCTTCATAGGCCAGTCACCTTAAAGTATTGCCAATTTTAAAGGTCCGTAAGCTTCCCAGGTCCACCTCTTAAAGGGCCAGTACACTTAAAATGCTGTTGTTTCGAGGGTTTGTACACAACCCTGGTCAACCTCTTAAAGGACATAATTCCCTAAATTTGTCACCTCTTCAAGGGTTTGTCCACTTCTAGGGTCTGCCTCTTAAAGGGCCAGTCCGCAAAACATGTCACATGTTCAAGTGGCTTTCCACTTCATAAGCCACATTGACATTTCCAAAGGTCTGTCCATTCCCAGGGTTGTCTCTTAGAAGGCCACACACACACAATAATGCATCTTTAAGGACTGTCCACTTCCATGGTCATCCTCTTCATAGGCCAGTCACCTTAAAGTATTGCCAATTTTAAAGGTCCGTAAGCTTCCCAGGTCCACCTCTTAAAGGGCCAGTACACTTAAAATGCTGTTGTTTCGAGGGTTTGTACACAACCCTGGTCAACCTCTTAAAGGACATAATTCCCTAAATTTGTCACCTCTTCAAGGGTTTGTCCACTTCTAGGGTCTGCCTCTTAAAGGGCCAGTCCGCAAAACATGTCACATGTTCAAGTGGCTTTCCACTTCATAAGCCACATTGACATTTCCAAAGGTCTGTCCATTCCCAGGGTTGTCTCTTAGAAGGCCACCCACACACAATAATGCATCTTTAAGGACTGTCCACTTCCATGGTCATCCTCTTCATAGGCCAGTCACCTTAAAGTATTGCCAATTTTAAAGGTCCGTAAGCTTCCCAGGTCCACCTCTTAAAGGGCCAGTACACTTAAAATGCTGTTGTTTCGAGGGTTTGTACACAACCCTGGTCAACCTCTTAAAGGACATAATTCCCTAAATTTGTCACCTCTTCAAGGGTTTGTCCACTTCAAGGGTCTGCCTCTTAAAGGGCCAGTCCGCAAAACATGTCACATGTTCAAGTGGCTTTCCACTTCATAAGCCACATTGACATTTCCAAAGGTCTGTCCATTCCCAGGGTTGTCTCTTAGAAGGCCACCCACACACAATAATGCATCTTTAAGGACTGTCCACTTCCATGGTCATCCTCTTCATAGGCCAGTCACCTTAAAGTATTGCCAATTTTAAAGGTCCGTAAGCTTCCCAGGTCCACCTCTTAAAGGGCCAGTACACTTAAAATGCTGTTGTTTCAAGGGTTTGTACACAACCCTGGTCAACCTCTTAAAGGACATAATTCCCTAAATTTGTCACCTCTTCAAGGGTTTGTCCACATCTAGGGTCTGCCTCTTAAAGGGCCAGTCATCAAAACATGTCACATGTTCAAGTGGCTTTCCACTTCATAAGCCACATTGACATTTCCAAAGGTCTGTCCATTCCCAGGGTTGTCTCTTAGAAGGCCACCCACACACAATAATGCATCTTTAAGGACTGTCCACTTCCATGGTCATCCTCTTCATAGGCCAGTCACCTTAAAGTATTGCCAATTTTAAAGGTCCGTAAGCTTCCCAGGTCCACCTCTTAAAGGGCCAGTACACTAAAAAATGCTGTTGTTTCGAGGGTTTGTACACAACCCTGGTCAACCTCTTAAAGGACATAATTCCCTAAATTTGTCACCTCTTCAAGGGTTTGTCCACTTCTAGGGTCTGCCTCTTAAAGGGCCAGTCCGCAAAACATGTCACATGTTCAAGTGGCTTTCCACTTCATAAGCCACATTGACATTTCCAAAGGTCTGTCCATTCCCAGGGTTGTCTCTTAGAAGGCCACCCACACACAATAATGCATCTTTAAGGACTGTCCACTTCCATGGTCATCCTCTTCATAGGCCAGTCACCTTAAAGTATTGCCAATTTTAAAGGTCCGTAAGCTTCCCAGGTCCACCTCTTAAAGGGCCAGTACACTTAAAATGCTGTTGTTTCAAGGGTTTGTACACAACCCTGGTCAACCTCTTAAAGGACATAATTCCCTAAATTTGTCACCTCTTCAAGGGTTTGTCCACATCTAGGGTCTGCCTCTTAAAGGGCCAGTCATCAAAACATGTCACATGTTCAAGTGGATTTCCACTTCATAAGCCACATTGACATTTCCAAAGGTCTGTCCATTCCCAGGGTTGTCTCTTAGAAGGCCACCCACACACAATAATGCATCTTTAAGGACTGTCCACTTCCATGGTCATCCTCTTCATAGGCCAGTCACCTTAAAGTATTGCCAATTTTAAAGGTCCGTAAGCTTCCCAGGTCCACCTCTTAAAGGGCCAGTACACTTAAAATGCTGTTGTTTCGAGGGTTTGTACACAACCCTGGTCAACCTCTTAAAGGACATAATTCCCTAAATTTGTCACCTCTTCAAGGGTTTGTCCACTTCTAGGGTCTGCCTCTTAAAGGGCCAGTCCGCAAAACATGTCACATGTTCAAGTGGCTTTCCACTTCATAAGCCACATTGACATTTCCAAAGGTCTGTCCATTCCCAGGGTTGTCTCTTAGAAGGCCACCCACACACAATAATGCATCTTTAAGGACTGTCCACTTCCATGGTCATCCTCTTCATAGGCCAGTCACCTTAAAGTATTGCCAATTTTAAAGGTCCGTAAGCTTCCCAGGTCCACCTCTTAAAGGGCCAGTACACTTAAAATGCTGTTGTTTCGAGGGTTTGTACACAACCCTGGTCAACCTCTTAAAGGACATAATTCCCTAAATTTGTCACCTCTTCAAGGGTTTGTCCACTTCTAGGGTCTGCCTCTTAAAGGGCCAGTCCGCAAAACATGTCACATGTTCAAGTGGCTTTCCACTTCATAAGCCACATTGACATTTCCAAAGGTCTGTCCATTCCCAGGGTTGTCTCTTAGAAGGCCACCCACACACAATAATGCATCTTTAAGGACTGTCCACTTCCATGGTCATCCTCTTCATAGGCCAGTCACCTTAAAGTATTGCCAATTTTAAAGGTCCGTAAGCTTCCCAGGTCCACCTCTTAAAGGGCCAGTACACTTAAAATGCTGTTGTTTCGAGGGTTTGTACACAACCCTGGTCAACCTCTTAAAGGACATAATTCCCTAAATGTGTCACCTCTTCAAGGGTTTGTCCACATCTAGGGTCTGCCTCTTAAAGGGCCAGTCATCAAAACATGTCACATGTTCAAGTGGCTTTCCACTTCATAAGCCACATTGACATTTCCAAAGGTCTGTCCATTCCCAGGGTTGTCTCTTAGAAGGCCACCCACACACAATAATGCATCTTTAAGGACTGTCCACTTCCATGGTCATCCTCTTCATAGGCCAGTCACCTTAAAGTATTGCCAATTTTAAAGGTCCGTAAGCTTCCCAGGTCCACCTCTTAAAGGGCCAGTACACTTAAAATGCTGTTGTTTCGAGGGTTTGTACACAACCCTGGTCAACCTCTTAAAGGACATAATTCCCTAAATTTGTCACCTCTTCAAGGGTTTGTCCACTTCTAGGGTCTGCCTCTTAAAGGGCCAGTCCGCAAAACATGTCACATGTTCAAGTGGCTTTCCACTTCATAAGCCACATTGACATTTCCAAAGGTCTGTCCATTCCCAGGGTTGTCTCTTAGAAGGCCACCCACACACAATAATGCATCTTTAAGGACTGTCCACTTCCATGGTCATCCTCTTCATAGGCCAGTCACCTTAAAGTATTGCCAATTTTAAAGGTCTGTAAGCTTCCCAGGTCCACCTCTTAAAGGGCCAGTACACTTAAAATGCTGTTGTTTCGAGGGTTTGTACACAACCCTGGTCAACCTCTTAAAGGACATAATTCCCTAAATTTGTCACCTCTTCAAGGGTTTGTCCACTTCTAGGGTCTGCCTCTTAAAGGGCCAGTCCGCAAAACATGTCACATGTTCAAGTGGCTTTCCACTTCATAAGCCACATTGACATTTCCAAAGGTCTGTCCATTCCCAGGGTTGTCTCTTAGAAGGCCACCCACACACAATAATGCATCTTTAAGGACTGTCCACTTCCATGGTCATCCTCTTCATAGGCCAGTCACCTTAAAGTATTGCCAATTTTAAAGGTCTGTAAGCTTCCCGGGTCCACCTCTTAAAGGGCCAGTACACTTAAAATGCTGTTGTTTCGAGGGTTTGTACACAACCCTGGTCAACCTCTTAAAGGACATAATTCCCTAAATTTGTCACCTCTTCAAGGGTTTGTCCACTTCTAGGGTCTGCCTCTTAAAGGGCCAGTCCGCAAAACATGTCACATGTTCAAGTGGCTTTCCACTTCATAAGCCACATTGACATTTCCAAAGGTCTGTCCATTCCCAGGGTTGTCTCTTAGAAGGCCACCCACACACAATAATGCATCTTTAAGGACTGTCCACTTCCATGGTCATCCTCTTCATAGGCCAGTCACCTTAAAGTATTGCCAATTTTAAAGGTCCGTAAGCTTCCCAGGTCCACCTCTTAAAGGGCCAGTACACTTAAAATGCTGTTGTTTCGAGGGTTTGTACACAACCCTGGTCAACCTCTTAAAGGACATAATTCCCTAAATTTGTCACCTCTTCAAGGGTTTGTCCACTTCTAGGGTCTGCCTCTTAAAGGGCCAGTCCGCAAAACATGTCACATGTTCAAGTGGCTTTCCACTTCATAAGCCACATTGACATTTCCAAAGGTCTGTCCATTCCCAGGGTTGTCTCTTAGAAGGCCACCCACACACAATAATGCATCTTTAAGGACTGTCCACTTCCATGGTCATCCTCTTCATAGGCCAGTCACCTTAAAGTATTGCCAATTTTAAAGGTCCGTAAGCTTCCCAGGTCCACCTCTTAAAGGGCCAGTACACTTAAAATGCTGTTGTTTCAAGGGTTTGTACACAACCCTGGTCAACCTCTTAAAGGACATAATTCCCTAAATTTGTCACCTCTTCAAGGGTTTGTCCACATCTAGGGTCTGCCTCTTAAAGGGCCAGTCATCAAAACATGTCACATGTTCAAGTGGATTTCCACTTCATAAGCCACATTGACATTTCCAAAGGTCTGTCCATTCCCAGGGTTGTCTCTTAGAAGGCCACCCACACACAATAATGCATCTTTAAGGACTGTCCACTTCCATGGTCATCCTCTTCATAGGCCAGTCACCTTAAAGTATTGCCAATTTTAAAGGTCCGTAAGCTTCCCAGGTCCACCTCTTAAAGGGCCAGTACACTTAAAATGCTGTTGTTTCGAGGGTTTGTACACAACCCTGGTCAACCTCTTAAAGGACATAATTCCCTAAATTTGTCACCTCTTCAAGGGTTTGTCCACTTCTAGGGTCTGCCTCTTAAAGGGCCAGTCCGCAAAACATGTCACATGTTCAAGTGGCTTTCCACTTCATAAGCCACATTGACATTTCCAAAGGTCTGTCCATTCCCAGGGTTGTCTCTTAGTAGGCCACCCACACACAATAATGCATCTTTAAGGACTGTCCACTTCCATGGTCATCCTCTTCATAGGCCAGTCACCTTAAAGTATTGCCAATTTTAAAGGTCCGTAAGCTTCCCAGGTCCACCTCTTAAAGGGCCAGTACACTTAAAATGCTGTTGTTTCAAGGGTTTGTACACAACCCTGGTCAACCTCTTAAAGGACATAATTCCCTAAATTTGTCACCTCTTCAAGGGTTTGTCCACATCTAGGGTCTGCCTCTTAAAGGGCCAGTCATCAAAACATGTCACATGTTCAAGTGGATTTCCACTTCATAAGCCACATTGACATTTCCAAAGGTCTGTCCATTCCCAGGGTTGTCTCTTAGAAGGCCACCCACACACAATAATGCATCTTTAAGGACTGTCCACTTCCATGGTCATCCTCTTCATAGGCCAGTCACCTTAAAGTATTGCCAATTTTAAAGGTCCGTAAGCTTCCCAGGTCCACCTCTTAAAGGGCCAGTACACTTAAAATGCTGTTGTTTCGAGGGTTTGTACACAACCCTGGTCAACCTCTTAAAGGACATAATTCCCTAAATTTGTCACCTCTTCAAGGGTTTGTCCACTTCAAGGGTCTGCCTCTTAAAGGGCCAGTCCGCAAAACATGTCACATGTTCAAGTGGCTTTCCACTTCATAAGCCACATTGACATTTCCAAAGGTCTGTCCATTCCCAGGGTTGTCTCTTAGAAGGCCACCCACACACAATAATGCATCTTTAAGGACTGTCCACTTCCATGGTCATCCTCTTCATAGGCCAGTCACCTTAAAGTATTGCCAATTTTAAAGGTCCGTAAGCTTCCCAGGTCCACCTCTTAAAGGGCCAGTACACTTAAAATGCTGTTGTTTCAAGGGTTTGTACACAACCCTGGTCAACCTCTTAAAGGACATAATTCCCTAAATTTGTCACCTCTTCAAGGGTTTGTCCACATCTAGGGTCTGCCTCTTAAAGGGCCAGTCATCAAAACATGTCACATGTTCAAGTGGCTTTCCACTTCATAAGCCACATTGACATTTCCAAAGGTCTGTCCATTCCCAGGGTTGTCTCTTAGAAGGCCACCCACACACAATAATGCATCTTTAAGGACTGTCCACTTCCATGGTCATCCTCTTCATAGGCCAGTCACCTTAAAGTATTGCCAATTTTAAAGGTCTGTAAGCTTCCCAGGTCCACCTCTTAAAGGGCCAGTACACTTAAAATGCTGTTGTTTCGAGGGTTTGTACACAACCCTGGTCAACCTCTTAAAGGACATAATTCCCTAAATTTGTCACCTCTTCAAGGGTTTGTCCACTTCTAGGGTCTGCCTCTTAAAGGGCCAGTCCGCAAAACATGTCACATGTTCAAGTGGCTTTCCACTTCATAAGCCACATTGACATTTCCAAAGGTCTGTCCATTCCCAGGGTTGTCTCTTAGAAGGCCACCCACACACAATAATGCATCTTTAAGGACTGTCCACTTCCATGGTCATACTCTTCATAGGCCAGTCACCTTAAAGTATTGCCAATTTTAAAGGTCCGTAAGCTTCCCAGGTCCACCTCTTAAAGGGCCAGTACACTTAAAATGCTGTTGTTTCGAGGGTTTGTACACAACCCTGGTCAACCTCTTAAAGGACATAATTCCCTAAATGTGTCACCTCTTCAAGGGTTTGTCCACTTCTAGGGTCTGCCTCTTAAAGGGCCAGTCATCAAAACATGTCACATGTTCAAGTGGATTTCCACTTCATAAGCCACATTGACATTTCCAAAGGTCTGTCCATTCCCAGGGTTGTCTCTTAGAAGGCCACCCACACACAATAATGCATCTTTAAGGACTGTCCACTTCCATGGTCATCCTCTTCATAGGCCAGTCACCTTAAAGTATTGCCAATTTTAAAGGTCCGTAAGCTTCCCAGGTCCACCTCTTAAAGGGCCAGTACACTTAAAATGCTGTTGTTTCGAGGGTTTGTACACAACCCTGGTCAACCTCTTAAAGGACATAATTCCCTAAATGTGTCACCTCTTCAAGGGTTTGTCCACTTCTAGGGTCTGCCTCTTAAAGGGCCAGTCATCAAAACATGTCACATGTTCAAGTGGATTTCCACTTCATAAGCCACATTGACATTTCCAAAGGTCTGTCCATTCCCAGGGTTGTCTCTTAGAAGGCCACCCACACACAATAATGCATCTTTAAGGACTGTCCACTTCCATGGTCATCCTCTTCATAGGCCAGTCACCTTAAAGTATTGCCAATTTTAAAGGTCCGTAAGCTTCCCAGGTCCACCTCTTAAAGGGCCAGTACACTTAAAATGCTGTTGTTTCGAGGGTTTGTACACAACCCTGGTCAACCTCTTAAAGGACATAATTCCCTAAATTTGTCACCTCTTCAAGGGTTTGTCCACTTCTAGGGTCTGCCTCTTAAAGGGCCAGTCCGCAAAACATGTCACATGTTCAAGTGGCTTTCCACTTCATAAGCCACATTGACATTTCCAAAGGTCTGTCCATTCCCAGGGTTGTCTCTTAGAAGGCCACCCACACACAATAATGCATCTTTAAGGACTGTCCACTTCCATGGTCATCCTCTTCATAGGCCAGTCACCTTAAAGTATTGCCAATTTTAAAGGTCCGTAAGCTTCCCAGGTCCACCTCTTAAAGGGCCAGTACACTTAAAATGCTGTTGTTTCGAGGGTTTGTACACAACCCTGGTCAACCTCTTAAAGGACATAATTCCCTAAATTTGTCACCTCTTCAAGGGTTTGTCCACTTCTAGGGTCTGCCTCTTAAAGGGCCAGTCCGCAAAACATGTCACATGTTCAAGTGGCTTTCCACTTCATAAGCCACATTGACATTTCCAAAGGTCTGTCCATTCCCAGGGTTGTCTCTTAGAAGGCCACCCACACACAATAATGCATCTTTAAGGACTGTCCACTTCCATGGTCATCCTCTTCATAGGCCAGTCACCTTAAAGTATTGCCAATTTTAAAGGTCCGTAAGCTTCCCAGGTCCACCTCTTAAAGGGCCAGTACACTTAAAATGCTGTTGTTTCGAGGGTTTGTACACAACCCTGGTCAACCTCTTAAAGGACATAATTCCCTAAATGTGTCACCTCTTCAAGGGTTTGTCCACATCTAGGGTCTGCCTCTTAAAGGGCCAGTCATCAAAACATGTCACATGTTCAAGTGGCTTTCCACTTCATAAGCCACATTGACATTTCCAAAGGTCTGTCCATTCCCAGGGTTGTCTCTTAGAAGGCCACCCACACACAATAATGCATCTTTAAGGACTGTCCACTTCCATGGTCATCCTCTTCATAGGCCAGTCACCTTAAAGTATTGCCAATTTTAAAGGTCCGTAAGCTTCCCAGGTCCACCTCTTAAAGGGCCAGTACACTTAAAATGCTGTTGTTTCGAGGGTTTGTACACAACCCTGGTCAACCTCTTAAAGGACATAATTCCCTAAATTTGTCACCTCTTCAAGGGTTTGTCCACTTCTAGGGTCTGCCTCTTAAAGGGCCAGTCCGCAAAACATGTCACATGTTCAAGTGGCTTTCCACTTCATAAGCCACATTGACATTTCCAAAGGTCTGTCCATTCCCAGGGTTGTCTCTTAGAAGGCCACCCACACACAATAATGCATCTTTAAGGACTGTCCACTTCCATGGTCATCCTCTTCATAGGCCAGTCACCTTAAAGTATTGCCAATTTTAAAGGTCTGTAAGCTTCCCAGGTCCACCTCTTAAAGGGCCAGTACACTTAAAATGCTGTTGTTTCGAGGGTTTGTACACAACCCTGGTCAACCTCTTAAAGGACATAATTCCCTAAATTTGTCACCTCTTCAAGGGTTTGTCCACTTCTAGGGTCTGCCTCTTAAAGGGCCAGTCCGCAAAACATGTCACATGTTCAAGTGGCTTTCCACTTCATAAGCCACATTGACATTTCCAAAGGTCTGTCCATTCCCAGGGTTGTCTCTTAGAAGGCCACCCACACACAATAATGCATCTTTAAGGACTGTCCACTTCCATGGTCATCCTCTTCATAGGCCAGTCACCTTAAAGTATTGCCAATTTTAAAGGTCTGTAAGCTTCCCGGGTCCACCTCTTAAAGGGCCAGTACACTTAAAATGCTGTTGTTTCGAGGGTTTGTACACAACCCTGGTCAACCTCTTAAAGGACATAATTCCCTAAATTTGTCACCTCTTCAAGGGTTTGTCCACTTCTAGGGTCTGCCTCTTAAAGGGCCAGTCCGCAAAACATGTCACATGTTCAAGTGGCTTTCCACTTCATAAGCCACATTGACATTTCCAAAGGTCTGTCCATTCCCAGGGTTGTCTCTTAGAAGGCCACCCACACACAATAATGCATCTTTAAGGACTGTCCACTTCCATGGTCATCCTCTTCATAGGCCAGTCACCTTAAAGTATTGCCAATTTTAAAGGTCCGTAAGCTTCCCAGGTCCACCTCTTAAAGGGCCAGTACACTTAAAATGCTGTTGTTTCGAGGGTTTGTACACAACCCTGGTCAACCTCTTAAAGGACATAATTCCCTAAATTTGTCACCTCTTCAAGGGTTTGTCCACTTCTAGGGTCTGCCTCTTAAAGGGCCAGTCCGCAAAACATGTCACATGTTCAAGTGGCTTTCCACTTCATAAGCCACATTGACATTTCCAAAGGTCTGTCCATTCCCAGGGTTGTCTCTTAGAAGGCCACCCACACACAATAATGCATCTTTAAGGACTGTCCACTTCCATGGTCATCCTCTTCATAGGCCAGTCACCTTAAAGTATTGCCAATTTTAAAGGTCCGTAAGCTTCCCAGGTCCACCTCTTAAAGGGCCAGTACACTTAAAATGCTGTTGTTTCAAGGGTTTGTACACAACCCTGGTCAACCTCTTAAAGGACATAATTCCCTAAATTTGTCACCTCTTCAAGGGTTTGTCCACATCTAGGGTCTGCCTCTTAAAGGGCCAGTCATCAAAACATGTCACATGTTCAAGTGGATTTCCACTTCATAAGCCACATTGACATTTCCAAAGGTCTGTCCATTCCCAGGGTTGTCTCTTAGAAGGCCACCCACACACAATAATGCATCTTTAAGGACTGTCCACTTCCATGGTCATCCTCTTCATAGGCCAGTCACCTTAAAGTATTGCCAATTTTAAAGGTCCGTAAGCTTCCCAGGTCCACCTCTTAAAGGGCCAGTACACTTAAAATGCTGTTGTTTCGAGGGTTTGTACACAACCCTGGTCAACCTCTTAAAGGACATAATTCCCTAAATTTGTCACCTCTTCAAGGGTTTGTCCACTTCTAGGGTCTGCCTCTTAAAGGGCCAGTCCGCAAAACATGTCACATGTTCAAGTGGCTTTCCACTTCATAAGCCACATTGACATTTCCAAAGGTCTGTCCATTCCCAGGGTTGTCTCTTAGAAGGCCACCCACACACAATAATGCATCTTTAAGGACTGTCCACTTCCATGGTCATCCTCTTCATCGGCCAGTCACCTTAAAGTATTGCCAATTTTAAAGGTCCGTAAGCTTCCCAGGTCCACCTCTTAAAGGGCCAGTACACTTAAAATGCTGTTGTTTCGAGGGTTTGTACACAACCCTGGTCAACCTCTTAAAGGACATAATTCCCTAAATTTGTCACCTCTTCAAGGGTTTGTCCACTTCTAGGGTCTGCCTCTTAAAGGGCCAGTCCGCAAAACATGTCACATGTTCAAGTGGCTTTCCACTTCATAAGCCACATTGACATTTCCAAAGGTCTGTCCATTCCCAGGGTTGTCTCTTAGAAGGCCACCCACACACAATAATGCATCTTTAAGGACTGTCCACTTCCATGGTCATCCTCTTCATAGGCCAGTCACCTTAAAGTATTGCCAATTTTAAAGGTCCGTAAGCTTCCCAGGTCCACCTCTTAAAGGGCCAGTACACTTAAAATGCTGTTGTTTCAAGGGTTTGTACACAACCCTGGTCAACCTCTTAAAGGACATAATTCCCTAAATTTGTCACCTCTTCAAGGGTTTGTCCACATCTAGGGTCTGCCTCTTAAAGGGCCAGTCATCAAAACATGTCACATGTTCAAGTGGATTTCCACTTCATAAGCCACATTGACATTTCCAAAGGTCTGTCCATTCCCAGGGTTGTCTCTTAGAAGGCCACCCACACACAATAATGCATCTTTAAGGACTGTCCACTTCCATGGTCATCCTCTTCATAGGCCAGTCACCTTAAAGTATTGCCAATTTTAAAGGTCCGTAAGCTTCCCAGGTCCACCTCTTAAAGGGCCAGTACACTTAAAATGCTGTTGTTTCGAGGGTTTGTACACAACCCTGGTCAACCTCTTAAAGGACATAATTCCCTAAATTTGTCACCTCTTCAAGGGTTTGTCCACTTCTAGGGTCTGCCTCTTAAAGGGCCAGTCCGCAAAACATGTCACATGTTCAAGTGGCTTTCCACTTCATAAGCCACATTGACATTTCCAAAGGTCTGTCCATTCCCAGGGTTGTCTCTTAGAAGGCCACCCACACACAATAATGCATCTTTAAGGACTGTCCACTTCCATGGTCATCCTCTTCATAGGCCAGTCACCTTAAAGTATTGCCAATTTTAAAGGTCCGTAAGCTTCCCAGGTCCACCTCTTAAAGGGCCAGTACACTTAAAATGCTGTTGTTTCGAGGGTTTGTACACAACCCTGGTCAACCTCTTAAAGGACATAATTCCCTAAATGTGTCACCTCTTCAAGGGTTTGTCCACATCTAGGGTCTGCCTCTTAAAGGGCCAGTCATCAAAACATGTCACATGTTCAAGTGGCTTTCCACTTCATAAGCCACATTGACATTTCCAAAGGTCTGTCCATTCCCAGGGTTGTCTCTTAGAAGGCCACCCACACACAATAATGCATCTTTAAGGACTGTCCACTTCCATGGTCATCCTCTTCATAGGCCAGTCACCTTAAAGTATTGCCAATTTTAAAGGTCCGTAAGCTTCCCAGGTCCACCTCTTAAAGGGCCAGTACACTTAAAATGCTGTTGTTTCGAGGGTTTGTACACAACCCTGGTCAACCTCTTAAAGGACATAATTCCCTAAATTTGTCACCTCTTCAAGGGTTTGTCCACTTCTAGGGTCTGCCTCTTAAAGGGCCAGTCCGCAAAACATGTCACATGTTCAAGTGGCTTTCCACTTCATAAGCCACATTGACATTTCCAAAGGTCTGTCCATTCCCAGGGTTGTCTCTTAGAAGGCCACCCACACACAATAATGCATCTTTAAGGACTGTCCACTTCCATGGTCATCCTCTTCATAGGCCAGTCACCTTAAAGTATTGCCAATTTTAAAGGTCTGTAAGCTTCCCAGGTCCACCTCTTAAAGGGCCAGTACACTTAAAATGCTGTTGTTTCGAGGGTTTGTACACAACCCTGGTCAACCTCTTAAAGGACATAATTCCCTAAATTTGTCACCTCTTCAAGGGTTTGTCCACTTCTAGGGTCTGCCTCTTAAAGGGCCAGTCCGCAAAACATGTCACATGTTCAAGTGGCTTTCCACTTCATAAGCCACATTGACATTTCCAAAGGTCTGTCCATTCCCAGGGTTGTCTCTTAGAAGGCCACCCACACACAATAATGCATCTTTAAGGACTGTCCACTTCCATGGTCATCCTCTTCATAGGCCAGTCACCTTAAAGTATTGCCAATTTTAAAGGTCTGTAAGCTTCCCGGGTCCACCTCTTAAAGGGCCAGTACACTTAAAATGCTGTTGTTTCGAGGGTTTGTACACAACCCTGGTCAACCTCTTAAAGGACATAATTCCCTAAATTTGTCACCTCTTCAAGGGTTTGTCCACTTCTAGGGTCTGCCTCTTAAAGGGCCAGTCCGCAAAACATGTCACATGTTCAAGTGGCTTTCCACTTCATAAGCCACATTGACATTTCCAAAGGTCTGTCCATTCCCAGGGTTGTCTCTTAGAAGGCCACCCACACACAATAATGCATCTTTAAGGACTGTCCACTTCCATGGTCATCCTCTTCATAGGCCAGTCACCTTAAAGTATTGCCAATTTTAAAGGTCCGTAAGCTTCCCAGGTCCACCTCTTAAAGGGCCAGTACACTTAAAATGCTGTTGTTTCGAGGGTTTGTACACAACCCTGGTCAACCTCTTAAAGGACATAATTCCCTAAATTTGTCACCTCTTCAAGGGTTTGTCCACTTCTAGGGTCTGCCTCTTAAAGGGCCAGTCCGCAAAACATGTCACATGTTCAAGTGGCTTTCCACTTCATAAGCCACATTGACATTTCCAAAGGTCTGTCCATTCCCAGGGTTGTCTCTTAGAAGGCCACCCACACACAATAATGCATCTTTAAGGACTGTCCACTTCCATGGTCATCCTCTTCATAGGCCAGTCACCTTAAAGTATTGCCAATTTTAAAGGTCCGTAAGCTTCCCAGGTCCACCTCTTAAAGGGCCAGTACACTTAAAATGCTGTTGTTTCAAGGGTTTGTACACAACCCTGGTCAACCTCTTAAAGGACATAATTCCCTAAATTTGTCACCTCTTCAAGGGTTTGTCCACATCTAGGGTCTGCCTCTTAAAGGGCCAGTCATCAAAACATGTCACATGTTCAAGTGGATTTCCACTTCATAAGCCACATTGACATTTCCAAAGGTCTGTCCATTCCCAGGGTTGTCTCTTAGAAGGCCACCCACACACAATAATGCATCTTTAAGGACTGTCCACTTCCATGGTCATCCTCTTCATAGGCCAGTCACCTTAAAGTATTGCCAATTTTAAAGGTCCGTAAGCTTCCCAGGTCCACCTCTTAAAGGGCCAGTACACTTAAAATGCTGTTGTTTCGAGGGTTTGTACACAACCCTGGTCAACCTCTTAAAGGACATAATTCCCTAAATTTGTCACCTCTTCAAGGGTTTGTCCACTTCTAGGGTCTGCCTCTTAAAGGGCCAGTCCGCAAAACATGTCACATGTTCAAGTGGCTTTCCACTTCATAAGCCACATTGACATTTCCAAAGGTCTGTCCATTCCCAGGGTTGTCTCTTAGTAGGCCACCCACACACAATAATGCATCTTTAAGGACTGTCCACTTCCATGGTCATCCTCTTCATAGGCCAGTCACCTTAAAGTATTGCCAATTTTAAAGGTCCGTAAGCTTCCCAGGTCCACCTCTTAAAGGGCCAGTACACTTAAAATGCTGTTGTTTCAAGGGTTTGTACACAACCCTGGTCAACCTCTTAAAGGACATAATTCCCTAAATTTGTCACCTCTTCAAGGGTTTGTCCACATCTAGGGTCTGCCTCTTAAAGGGCCAGTCATCAAAACATGTCACATGTTCAAGTGGATTTCCACTTCATAAGCCACATTGACATTTCCAAAGGTCTGTCCATTCCCAGGGTTGTCTCTTAGAAGGCCACCCACACACAATAATGCATCTTTAAGGACTGTCCACTTCCATGGTCATCCTCTTCATAGGCCAGTCACCTTAAAGTATTGCCAATTTTAAAGGTCCGTAAGCTTCCCAGGTCCACCTCTTAAAGGGCCAGTACACTTAAAATGCTGTTGTTTCGAGGGTTTGTACACAACCCTGGTCAACCTCTTAAAGGACATAATTCCCTAAATTTGTCACCTCTTCAAGGGTTTGTCCACTTCAAGGGTCTGCCTCTTAAAGGGCCAGTCCGCAAAACATGTCACATGTTCAAGTGGCTTTCCACTTCATAAGCCACATTGACATTTCCAAAGGTCTGTCCATTCCCAGGGTTGTCTCTTAGAAGGCCACCCACACACAATAATGCATCTTTAAGGACTGTCCACTTCCATGGTCATCCTCTTCATAGGCCAGTCACCTTAAAGTATTGCCAATTTTAAAGGTCCGTAAGCTTCCCAGGTCCACCTCTTAAAGGGCCAGTACACTTAAAATGCTGTTGTTTCAAGGGTTTGTACACAACCCTGGTCAACCTCTTAAAGGACATAATTCCCTAAATTTGTCACCTCTTCAAGGGTTTGTCCACATCTAGGGTCTGCCTCTTAAAGGGCCAGTCATCAAAACATGTCACATGTTCAAGTGGCTTTCCACTTCATAAGCCACATTGACATTTCCAAAGGTCTGTCCATTCCCAGGGTTGTCTCTTAGAAGGCCACCCACACACAATAATGCATCTTTAAGGACTGTCCACTTCCATGGTCATCCTCTTCATAGGCCAGTCACCTTAAAGTATTGCCAATTTTAAAGGTCTGTAAGCTTCCCAGGTCCACCTCTTAAAGGGCCAGTACACTTAAAATGCTGTTGTTTCGAGGGTTTGTACACAACCCTGGTCAACCTCTTAAAGGACATAATTCCCTAAATTTGTCACCTCTTCAAGGGTTTGTCCACTTCTAGGGTCTGCCTCTTAAAGGGCCAGTCCGCAAAACATGTCACATGTTCAAGTGGCTTTCCACTTCATAAGCCACATTGACATTTCCAAAGGTCTGTCCATTCCCAGGGTTGTCTCTTAGAAGGCCACCCACACACAATAATGCATCTTTAAGGACTGTCCACTTCCATGGTCATACTCTTCATAGGCCAGTCACCTTAAAGTATTGCCAATTTTAAAGGTCCGTAAGCTTCCCAGGTCCACCTCTTAAAGGGCCAGTACACTTAAAATGCTGTTGTTTCGAGGGTTTGTACACAACCCTGGTCAACCTCTTAAAGGACATAATTCCCTAAATGTGTCACCTCTTCAAGGGTTTGTCCACTTCTAGGGTCTGCCTCTTAAAGGGCCAGTCATCAAAACATGTCACATGTTCAAGTGGATTTCCACTTCATAAGCCACATTGACATTTCCAAAGGTCTGTCCATTCCCAGGGTTGTCTCTTAGAAGGCCACCCACACACAATAATGCATCTTTAAGGACTGTCCACTTCCATGGTCATCCTCTTCATAGGCCAGTCACCTTAAAGTATTGCCAATTTTAAAGGTCCGTAAGCTTCCCAGGTCCACCTCTTAAAGGGCCAGTACACTTAAAATGCTGTTGTTTCAAGGGTTTGTACACAACCCTGGTCAACCTCTTAAAGGACATAATTCCCTAAATTTGTCACCTCTTCAAGGGTTTGTCCACATCTAGGGTCTGCCTCTTAAAGGGCCAGTCATCAAAACATGTCACATGTTCAAGTGGCTTTCCACTTCATAAGCCACATTGACATTTCCAAAGGTCTGTCCATTCCCAGGGTTGTCTCTTAGAAGGCCACCCACACACAATAATGCATCTTTAAGGACTGTCCACTTCCATGGTCATCCTCTTCATAGGCCAGTCACCTTAAAGTATTGCCAATTTTAAAGGTCTGTAAGCTTCCCAGGTCCACCTCTTAAAGGGCCAGTACACTTAAAATGCTGTTGTTTCGAGGGTTTGTACACAACCCTGGTCAACCTCTTAAAGGACATAATTCCCTAAATTTGTCACCTCTTCAAGGGTTTGTCCACTTCTAGGGTCTGCCTCTTAAAGGGCCAGTCCGCAAAACATGTCACATGTTCAAGTGGCTTTCCACTTCATAAGCCACATTGACATTTCCAAAGGTCTGTCCATTCCCAGGGTTGTCTCTTAGAAGGCCACCCACACACAATAATGCATCTTTAAGGACTGTCCACTTCCATGGTCATACTCTTCATAGGCCAGTCACCTTAAAGTATTGCCAATTTTAAAGGTCCGTAAGCTTCCCAGGTCCACCTCTTAAAGGGCCAGTACACTTAAAATGCTGTTGTTTCGAGGGTTTGTACACAACCCTGGTCAACCTCTTAAAGGACATAATTCCCTAAATGTGTCACCTCTTCAAGGGTTTGTCCACTTCTAGGGTCTGCCTCTTAAAGGGCCAGTCATCAAAACATGTCACATGTTCAAGTGGATTTCCACTTCATAAGCCACATTGACATTTCCAAAGGTCTGTCCATTCCCAGGGTTGTCTCTTAGAAGGCCACCCACACACAATAATGCATCTTTAAGGACTGTCCACTTCCATGGTCATCCTCTTCATAGGCCAGTCACCTTAAAGTATTGCCAATTTTAAAGGTCCGTAAGCTTCCCAGGTCCACCTCTTAAAGGGCCAGTACACTTAAAATGCTGTTGTTTCGAGGGTTTGTACACAACCCTGGTCAACCTCTTAAAGGACATAATTCCCTAAATTTGTCACCTCTTCAAGGGTTTGTCCACATCTAGGGTCTGCCTCTTAAAGGGCCAGTCATCAAAACATGTCACATGTTCAAGTGGCTTTCCACTTCATAAGCCACATTGACATTTCCAAAGGTCTGTCCATTCCCAGGGTTGTCTCTTAGAAGGCCACCCACACACAATAATGCATCTTTAAGGACTGTCCACTTCCATGGTCATCCTCTTCATAGGCCAGTCACCTTAAAGTATTGCCAATTTTAAAGGTCTGTAAGCTTCCCAGGTCCACCTCTTAAAGGGCCAGTACACTTAAAATGCTGTTGTTTCGAGGGTTTGTACACAACCCTGGTCAACCTCTTAAAGGACATAATTCCCTAAATTTGTCACCTCTTCAAGGGTTTGTCCACTTCTAGGGTCTGCCTCTTAAAGGGCCAGTCCGCAAAACATGTCACATGTTCAAGTGGCTTTCCACTTCATAAGCCACATTGACATTTCCAAAGGTCTGTCCATTCCCAGGGTTGTCTCTTAGAAGGCCACCCACACACAATAATGCATCTTTAAGGACTGTCCACTTCCATGGTCATACTCTTCATAGGCCAGTCACCTTAAAGTATTGCCAATTTTAAAGGTCCGTAAGCTTCCCAGGTCCACCTCTTAAAGGGCCAGTACACTTAAAATGCTGTTGTTTCGAGGGTTTGTACACAACCCTGGTCAACCTCTTAAAGGACATAATTCCCTAAATGTGTCACCTCTTCAAGGGTTTGTCCACTTCTAGGGTCTGCCTCTTAAAGGGCCAGTCATCAAAACATGTCACATGTTCAAGTGGATTTCCACTTCATAAGCCACATTGACATTTCCAAAGGTCTGTCCATTCCCAGGGTTGTCTCTTAGAAGGCCACCCACACACAATAATGCATCTTTAAGGACTGTCCACTTCCATGGTCATCCTCTTCATAGGCCAGTCACCTTAAAGTATTGCCAATTTTAAAGGTCCGTAAGCTTCCCAGGTCCACCTCTTAAAGGGCCAGTACACTTAAAATGCTGTTGTTTCGAGGGTTTGTACACAACCCTGGTCAACCTCTTAAAGGACATAATTCCCTAAATTTGTCACCTCTTCAAGGGTTTGTCCACATCTAGGGTCTGCCTCTTAAAGGGCCAGTCATCAAAACATGTCACATGTTCAAGTGGCTTTCCACTTCATAAGCCACATTGACATTTCCAAAGGTCTGTCCATTCCCAGGGTTGTCTCTTAGAAGGCCACCCACACACAATAATGCATCTTTAAGGACTGTCCACTTCCATGGTCATCCTCTTCATAGGCCAGTCACCTTAAAGTATTGCCAATTTTAAAGGTCTGTAAGCTTCCCAGGTCCACCTCTTAAAGGGCCAGTACACTTAAAATGCTGTTGTTTCGAGGGTTTGTACACAACCCTGGTCAACCTCTTAAAGGACATAATTCCCTAAATTTGTCACCTCTTCAAGGGTTTGTCCACTTCTAGGGTCTGCCTCTTAAAGGGCCAGTCCGCAAAACATGTCACATGTTCAAGTGGCTTTCCACTTCATAAGCCACATTGACATTTCCAAAGGTCTGTCCATTCCCAGGGTTGTCTCTTAGAAGGCCACCCACACACAATAATGCATCTTTAAGGACTGTCCACTTCCATGGTCATACTCTTCATAGGCCAGTCACCTTAAAGTATTGCCAATTTTAAAGGTCCGTAAGCTTCCCAGGTCCACCTCTTAAAGGGCCAGTACACTTAAAATGCTGTTGTTTCGAGGGTTTGTACACAACCCTGGTCAACCTCTTAAAGGACATAATTCCCTAAATGTGTCACCTCTTCAAGGGTTTGTCCACTTCTAGGGTCTGCCTCTTAAAGGGCCAGTCATCAAAACATGTCACATGTTCAAGTGGATTTCCACTTCATAAGCCACATTGACATTTCCAAAGGTCTGTCCATTCCCAGGGTTGTCTCTTAGAAGGCCACCCACACACAATAATGCATCTTTAAGGACTGTCCACTTCCATGGTCATCCTCTTCATAGGCCAGTCACCTTAAAGTATTGCCAATTTTAAAGGTCCGTAAGCTTCCCAGGTCCACCTCTTAAAGGGCCAGTACACTTAAAATGCTGTTGTTTCGAGGGTTTGTACACAACCCTGGTCAACCTCTTAAAGGACATAATTCCCTAAATTTGTCACCTCTTCAAGGGTTTGTCCACTTCTAGGGTCTGCCTCTTAAAGGGCCAGTCCGCAAAACATGTCACATGTTCAAGTGGCTTTCCACTTCATAAGCCACATTGACATTTCCAAAGGTCTGTCCATTCCCAGGGTTGTCTCTTAGAAGGCCACCCACACACAATAATGCATCTTTAAGGACTGTCCACTTCCATGGTCATCCTCTTCATAGGCCAGTCACCTTAAAGTATTGCCAATTTTAAAGGTCTGTAAGCTTCCCAGGTCCACCTCTTAAAGGGCCAGTACACTTAAAATGCTGTTGTTTCGAGGGTTTGTACACAACCCTGGTCAACCTCTTAAAGGACATAATTCCCTAAATTTGTCACCTCTTCAAGGGTTTGTCCACTTCTAGGGTCTGCCTCTTAAAGGGCCAGTCCGCAAAACATGTCACATGTTCAAGTGGCTTTCCACTTCATAAGCCACATTGACATTTCCAAAGGTCTGTCCATTCCCAGGGTTGTCTCTTAGAAGGCCACCCACACACAATAATGCATCTTTAAGGACTGTCCACTTCCATGGTCATCCTCTTCATAGGCCAGTCACCT
The DNA here is from genome assembly GCF_035609145.1 of Eleutherodactylus coqui. NCBI lineage: Eukaryota > Metazoa > Chordata > Amphibia > Anura > Eleutherodactylidae > Eleutherodactylus > Eleutherodactylus coqui. Next base: position 28,734 of record NW_027101704.1, read on the forward strand.
TAAAGTATTGCCAATTTTAAAGGTCCGTAAGCTTCCCAGGTCCACCTCTTAAAGGGCCAGTACACTTAAAATGCTGTTGTTTCGAGGGTTTGTACACAACCCTGGTCAACCTCTTAAAGGACATAATTCCCTAAATGTGTCACCTCTTCAAGGGTTTGTCCACTTCTAGGGTCTGCCTCTTAAAGGGCCAGTCATCAAAACATGTCACATGTTCAAGTGGATTTCCACTTCATAAGCCACATTGACATTTCCAAAGGTCTGTCCATTCCCAGGGTTGTCTCTTAGAAGGCCACCCACACACAATAATGCATCTTTAAGGACTGTCCACTTCCATGGTCATCCTCTTCATCGGCCAGTCACCTTAAAGTATTGCCAATTTTAAAGGTCCGTAAGCTTCCCAGGTCCACCTCTTAAAGGGCCAGTACACTTAAAATGCTGTTGTTTCGAGGGTTTGTACACAACCCTGGTCAACCTCTTAAAGGACATAATTCCCTAAATTTGTCACCTCTTCAAGGGTTTGTCCACTTCTAGGGTCTGCCTCTTAAAGGGCCAGTCCGCAAAACATGTCACATGTTCAAGTGGCTTTCCACTTCATAAGCCACATTGACATTTCCAAAGGTCTGTCCATTCCCAGGGTTGTCTCTTAGAAGGCCACCCACACACAATAATGCATCTTTAAGGACTGTCCACTTCCATGGTCATCCTCTTCATAGGCCAGTCACCTTAAAGTATTGCCAATTTTAAAGGTCCGTAAGCTTCCCAGGTCCACCTCTTAAAGGGCCAGTACACTTAAAATGCTGTTGTTTCGAGGGTTTGTACACAACCCTGGTCAACCTCTTAAAGGACATAATTCCCTAAATTTGTCACCTCTTCAAGGGTTTGTCCACTTCTAGGGTCTGCCTCTTAAAGGGCCAGTCCGCAAAACATGTCACATGTTCAAGTGGCTTTCCACTTCATAAGCCACATTGACATTTCCAAAGGTCTGTCCATTCCCAGGGTTGTCTCTTAGAAGGCCACCCACACACAATAATGCATCTTTAAGGACTGTCCACTTCCATGGTCATCCTCTTCATAGGCCAGTCACCTTAAAGTATTGCCAATTTTAAAGGTCCGTAAGCTTCCCAGGTCCACCTCTTAAAGGGCCAGTACACTTAAAATGCTGTTGTTTCGAGGGTTTGTACACAACCCTGGTCAACCTCTTAAAGGACATAATTCCCTAAATTTGTCACCTCTTCAAGGGTTTTTCCACTTCTAGGGTCTGCCTCTTAAAGGGCCAGTCCGCAAAACATGTCACATGTTCAAGTGGCTTTCCACTTCATAAGCCACATTGACATTTCCAAAGGTCTGTCCATTCCCAGGGTTGTCTCTTAGAAGGCCACCAACACACAATAATGCATCTTTAAGGACTGTCCACTTCCATGGTCATCCTCTTCATAGGCCAGTCACCTTAAAGTATTGCCAATTTTAAAGGTCCGTAAGCTTCCCAGGTCCACCTCTTAAAGGGCCAGTACACTTAAAATGCTGTTGTTTCGAGGGTTTGTACACAACCCTGGTCAACCTCTTAAAGGACATAATTCCCTAAATTTGTCACCTCTTCAAGGGTTTGTCCACTTCTAGGGTCTGCCTCTTAAAGGGCCAGTCCGCAAAACATGTCACATGTTCAAGTGGCTTTCCACTTCATAAGCCACATTGACATTTCCAAAGGTCTGTCCATTCCCAGGGTTGTCTCTTAGAAGGCCACCCACACACAATAATGCATCTTTAAGGACTGTCCACTTCCATGGTCATCCTCTTCATAGGCCAGTCACCTTAAAGTATTGCCAATTTTAAAGGTCTGTAAGCTTCCCAGGTCCACCTCTTAAAGGGCCAGTACACTTAAAATGCTGTTGTTTCGAGGGTTTGTACACAACCCTGGTCAACCTCTTAAAGGACATAATTCCCTAAATTTGTCACCTCTTCAAGGGTTTGTCCACTTCTAGGGTCTGCCTCTTAAAGGGCCAGTCCGCAAAACATGTCACATGTTCAAGTGGCTTTCCACTTCATAAGCCACATTGACATTTCCAAAGGTCTGTCCATTCCCAGGGTTGTCTCTTAGAAGGCCACACACACACAATAATGCATCTTTAAGGACTGTCCACTTCCATGGTCATCCTCTTCATAGGCCAGTCACCTTAAAGTATTGCCAATTTTAAAGGTCCGTAAGCTTCCCAGGTCCACCTCTTAAAGGGCCAGTACACTTAAAATGCTGTTGTTTCGAGGGTTTGTACACAACCCTGGTCAACCTCTTAAAGGACATAATTCCCTAAATTTGTCACCTCTTCAAGGGTTTGTCCACTTCTAGGGTCTGCCTCTTAAAGGGCCAGTCCGCAAAACATGTCACATGTTCAAGTGGCTTTCCACTTCATAAGCCACATTGACATTTCCAAAGGTCTGTCCATTCCCAGGGTTGTCTCTTAGAAGGCCACCCACACACAATAATGCATCTTTAAGGACTGTCCACTTCCATGGTCATCCTCTTCATAGGCCAGTCACCTTAAAGTATTGCCAATTTTAAAGGTCCGTAAGCTTCCCAGGTCCACATCTTAAAGGGCCAGTACACTTAAAATGCTGTTGTTTCGAGGGTTTGTACACAACCCTGGTCAACCTCTTAAAGGACATAATTCCCTAAATTTGTCACCTCTTCAAGGGTTTGTCCACTTCTAGGGTCTGCCTCTTAAAGGGCCAGTCCGCAAAACATGTCACATGTTCAAGTGGCTTTCCACTTCATAAGCCACATTGACATTTCCAAAGGTCTGTCCATTCCCAGGGTTGTCTCTTAGAAGGCCACCCACACACAATAATGCATCTTTAAGGACTGTCCACTTCCATGGTCATCCTCTTCATAGGCCAGTCACCTTAAAGTATTGCCAATTTTAAAGGTCCGTAAGCTTCCCAGGTCCACCTCTTAAAGGGCCAGTACACTTAAAATGCTGTTGTTTCGAGGGTTTGTACACAACCCTGGTCAACCTCTTAAAGGACATAATTCCCTAAATTTGTCACCTCTTCAAGGGTTTGTCCACTTCTAGGGTCTGCCTCTTAAAGGGCCAGTCCGCAAAACATGTCACATGTTCAAGTGGCTTTCCACTTCATAAGCCACATTGACATTTCCAAAGGTCTGTCCATTCCCAGGGTTGTCTCTTAGAAGGCCACCCACACACAATAATGCATCTTTAAGGACTGTCCACTTCCATGGTCATCCTCTTCATAGGCCAGTCACCTTAAAGTATTGCCAATTTTAAAGGTCCGTAAGCTTCCCAGGTCCACCTCTTAAAGGGCCAGTACACTTAAAATGCTGTTGTTTCGAGGGTTTGTACACAACCCTGGTCAACCTCTTAAAGGACATAATTCCCTAAATTTGTCACCTCTTCAAGGGTTTTTCCACTTCTAGGGTCTGCCTCTTAAAGGGCCAGTCCGCAAAACATGTCACATGTTCAAGTGGCTTTCCACTTCATAAGCCACATTGACATTTCCAAAGGTCTGTCCATTCCCAGGGTTGTCTCTTAGAAGGCCACCAACACACAATAATGCATCTTTAAGGACTGTCCACTTCCATGGTCATCCTCTTCATAGGCCAGTCACCTTAAAGTATTGCCAATTTTAAAGGTCCGTAAGCTTCCCAGGTCCACCTCTTAAAGGGCCAGTACACTTAAAATGCTGTTGTTTCGAGGGTTTGTACACAACCCTGGTCAACCTCTTAAAGGACATAATTCCCTAAATTTGTCACCTCTTCAAGGGTTTGTCCACTTCTAGGGTCTGCCTCTTAAAGGGCCAGTCCGCAAAACATGTCACATGTTCAAGTGGCTTTCCACTTCATAAGCCACATTGACATTTCCAAAGGTCTGTCCATTCCCTGGGTTGTCTCTTAGAAGGCCACCCACACACAATAATGCATCTTTAAGGACTGTCCACTTCCATGGTCATCCTCTTCATAGGCCAGTCACCTTAAAGTATTGCCAATTTTAAAGGTCCGTAAGCTTCCCAGGTCCACCTCTTAAAGGGCCAGTACACTTAAAATGCTGTTGTTTCGAGGGTTTGTACACAACCCTGGTCAACCTCTTAAAGGACATAATTCCCTAAATTTGTCACCTCTTCAAGGGTTTGTCCACTTCTAGGGTCTGCCTCTTAAAGGGCCAGTCCGCAAAACATGTCACATGTTCAAGTGGCTTTCCACTTCATAAGCCACATTGACATTTCCAAAGGTCTGTCCATTCCCAGGGTTGTCTCTTAGAAGGCCACCCACACACAATAATGCATCTTTAAGGACTGTCCACTTCCATGGTCATCCTCTTCATAGGCCAGTCACCTTAAAGTATTGCCAATTTTAAAGGTCTGTAAGCTTCCCAGGTCCACCTCTTAAAGGGCCAGTGCACTTAAAATGCTGTTGTTTCGAGGGTTTGTACACAACCCTGGTCAACCTCTTAAAGGACATAATTCCCTAAATTTGTCACCTCTTCAAGGGTTTGTCCACTTCTAGGGTCTGCCTCTTAAAGGGCCAGTCCGCAAAACATGTCACATGTTCAAGTGGCTTTCCACTTCATAAGCCACATTGACATTTCCAAAGGTCTGTCCATTCCCAGGGTTGTCCTCTTAGAAGGCCACCCACACACAATAATGCATCTTTAAGGACTGTCCACTTCCATGGTCATCCTCTTCATAGGCCAGTCACCTTAAAGTATTGCCAATTTTAAAGGTCCGTAAGCTTCCCAGGTCCACCTCTTAAAGGGCCAGTACACTTAAAATGCTGTTGTTTCGAGGGTTTGTACACAACCCTGGTCAACCTCTTAAAGGACATAATTCCCTAAATTTGTCACCTCTTCAAGGGTTTGTCCACTTCTAGGGTCTGCCTCTTAAAGGGCCAGTCCGCAAAACATGTCACATGTTCAAGTGGCTTTCCACTTCATAAGCCACATTGACATTTCCAAAGGTCTGTCCATTCCCAGGGTTGTCTCTTAGAAGGCCACCCACACACAATAATGCATCTTTAAGGACTGTCCACTTCCATGGTCATCCTCTTCATAGGCCAGTCACCTTAAAGTATTGCCAATTTTAAAGGTCTGTAAGCTTCCCAGGTCCACCTCTTAAAGGGCCAGTACACTTAAAATGCTGTTGTTTCGAGGGTTTGTACACAACCCTGGTCAACCTCTTAAAGGACATAATTCCCTAAATTTGTCACCTCTTCAAGGGTTTTTCCACTTCTAGGGTCTGCCTCTTAAAGGGCCAGTCCGCAAAACATGTCACATGTTCAAGTGGCTTTCCACTTCATAAGCCACATTGACATTTCCAAAGGTCTGTCCATTCCCAGGGTTGTCTCTTAGAAGGCCACCCACACACAATAATGCATCTTTAAGGACTGTCCACTTCCATGGTCATCCTCTTCATAGGCCAGTCACCTTAAAGTATTGCCAATTTTAAAGGTCCGTAAGCTTCCCAGGTCCACCTCTTAAAGGGCCAGTACACTTAAAATGCTGTTGTTTCGAGGGTTTGTACACAACCCTGGTCAACCTCTTAAAGGACATAATTCCCTAAATTTGTCACCTCTTCAAGGGTTTGTCCACTTCTAGGGTCTGCCTCTTAAAGGGCCAGTCCGCAAAACATGTCACATGTTCAAGTGGCTTTCCACTTCATAAGCCACATTGACATTTCCAAAGGTCTGTCCATTCCCTGGGTTGTCTCTTAGAAGGCCACCCACACACAATAATGCATCTTTAAGGACTGTCCACTTCCATGGTCATCCTCTTCATAGGCCAGTCACCTTAAAGTATTGCCAATTTTAAAGGTCCGTAAGCTTCCCAGGTCCACCTCTTAAAGGGCCAGTACACTTAAAATGCTGTTGTTTCGAGGGTTTGTACACAACCCTGGTCAACCTCTTAAAGGACATAATTCCCTAAATTTGTCACCTCTTCAAGGGTTTGTCCACTTCTAGGGTCTGCCTCTTAAAGGGCCAGTCCGCAAAACATGTCACATGTTCAAGTGGCTTTCCACTTCATAAGCCACATTGACATTTCCAAAGGTCTGTCCATTCCCAGGGTTGTCTCTTAGAAGGCCACCCACACACAATAATGCATCTTTAAGGACTGTCCACTTCCATGGTCATCCTCTTCATAGGCCAGTCACCTTAAAGTATTGCCAATTTTAAAGGTCCGTAAGCTTCCCAGGTCCACCTCTTAAAGGGCCAGTACACTTAAAATGCTGTTGTTTCGAGGGTTTGTACACAACCCTGGTCAACCTCTTAAAGGACATAATTCCCTAAATTTGTCACCTCTTCAAGGGTTTGTCCACTTCTAGGGTCTGCCTCTTAAAGGGCCAGTCCGCAAAACATGTCACATGTTCAAGTGGCTTTCCACTTCATAAGCCACATTGACATTTCCAAAGGTCTGTCCATTCCCAGGGTTGTCTCTTAGAAGGCACCCACACACAATAATGCATCTTTAAGGACTGTCCACTTCCATGGTCATCCTCTTCATAGGCCAGTCACCTTAAAGTATTGCCAATTTTAAAGGTCCGTAAGCTTCCCAGGTCCACATCTTAAAGGGCCAGTACACTTAAAATGCTGTTGTTTCGAGGGTTTGTACACAACCCTGGTCAACCTCTTAAAGGACATAATTCCCTAAATTTGTCACCTCTTCAAGGGTTTGTCCACTTCTAGGGTCTGCCTCTTAAAGGGCCAGTCCGCAAAACATGTCACATGTTCAAGTGGCTTTCCACTTCATAAGCCACATTGACATTTCCAAAGGTCTGTCCATTCCCAGGGTTGTCTCTTAGAAGGCCACCCACACACAATAATGCATCTTTAAGGACTGTCCACTTCCATGGTCATCCTCTTCATAGGCCAGTCACCTTAAAGTATTGCCAATTTTAAAGGTCCGTAAGCTTCCCAGGTCCACCTCTTAAAGGGCCAGTACACTTAAAATGCTGTTGTTTCGAGGGTTTGTACACAACCCTGGTCAACCTCTTAAAGGACATAATTCCCTAAATTTGTCACCTCTTCAAGGGTTTGTCCACTTCTAGGGTCTGCCTCTTAAAGGGCCAGTCCGCAAAACATGTCACATGTTCAAGTGGCTTTCCACTTCATAAGCCACATTGACATTTCCAAAGGTCTGTCCATTCCCAGGGTTGTCTCTTAGAAGGCCACCCACACACAATAATGCATCTTTAAGGACTGTCCACTTCCATGGTCATCCTCTTCATAGGCCAGTCACCTTAAAGTATTGCCAATTTTAAAGGTCCGTAAGCTTCCCAGGTCCACCTCTTAAAGGGCCAGTACACTTAAAATGCTGTTGTTTCGAGGGTTTGTACACAACCCTGGTCAACCTCTTAAAGGACATAATTCCCTAAATTTGTCACCTCTTCAAGGGTTTTTCCACTTCTAGGGTCTGCCTCTTAAAGGGCCAGTCCGCAAAACATGTCACATGTTCAAGTGGCTTTCCACTTCATAAGCCACATTGACATTTCCAAAGGTCTGTCCATTCCCAGGGTTGTCTCTTAGAAGGCCACCAACACACAATAATGCATCTTTAAGGACTGTCCACTTCCATGGTCATCCTCTTCATAGGCCAGTCACCTTAAAGTATTGCCAATTTTAAAGGTCCGTAAGCTTCCCAGGTCCACCTCTTAAAGGGCCAGTACACTTAAAATGCTGTTGTTTCGAGGGTTTGTACACAACCCTGGTCAACCTCTTAAAGGACATAATTCCCTAAATTTGTCACCTCTTCAAGGGTTTGTCCACTTCTAGGGTCTGCCTCTTAAAGGGCCAGTCCGCAAAACATGTCACATGTTCAAGTGGCTTTCCACTTCATAAGCCACATTGACATTTCCAAAGGTCTGTCCATTCCCTGGGTTGTCTCTTAGAAGGCCACCCACACACAATAATGCATCTTTAAGGACTGTCCACTTCCATGGTCATCCTCTTCATAGGCCAGTCACCTTAAAGTATTGCCAATTTTAAAGGTCCGTAAGCTTCCCAGGTCCACCTCTTAAAGGGCCAGTACACTTAAAATGCTGTTGTTTCGAGGGTTTGTACACAACCCTGGTCAACCTCTTAAAGGACATAATTCCCTAAATTTGTCACCTCTTCAAGGGTTTGTCCACTTCTAGGGTCTGCCTCTTAAAGGGCCAGTCCGCAAAACATGTCACATGTTCAAGTGGCTTTCCACTTCATAAGCCACATTGACATTTCCAAAGGTCTGTCCATTCCCAGGGTTGTCTCTTAGAAGGCCACCCACACACAATAATGCATCTTTAAGGACTGTCCACTTCCATGGTCATCCTCTTCATAGGCCAGTCACCTTAAAGTATTGCCAATTTTAAAGGTCCGTAAGCTTCCCAGGTCCACCTCTTAAAGGGCCAGTACACTTAAAATGCTGTTGTTTCGAGGGTTTGTACACAACCCTGGTCAACCTCTTAAAGGACATAATTCCCTAAATTTGTCACCTCTTCAAGGGTTTGTCCACTTCTAGGGTCTGCCTCTTAAAGGGCCAGTCCTCAAAACATGTCACATGTTCAAGTGGATTTCCACTTCATAAGCCACATTGACATTTCCAAAGGTCTGTCCATTCCCAGGGTTGTCTCTTAGAAGGCCACCCACACACAATAATGCATCTTTAAGGACTGTCCACTTCCATGGTCATCCTCTTCATAGGCCAGTCACCTTAAAGTATTGCCAATTTTAAAGGTCCTGTAAGCTTCCCAGGTCCACCTCTTAAAGGGCCAGTACACTTAAAATGCTGTTGTTTCGAGGGTTTGTACACAACCCTGGTCAACCTCTTAAAGGACATAATTCCCTAAATTTGTCACCTCTTCAAGGGTTTGTCCACTTCTAGGGTCTGCCTCTTAAAGGGCCAGTCCGCAAAACATGTCACATGTTCAAGTGGCTTTCCACTTCATAAGCCACATTGACATTTCCAAAGGTCTGTCCATTCCCAGGGTTGTCTCTTAGAAGGCCACCCACACACAATAATGCATCTTTAAGGACTGTCCACTTCCATGGTCATCCTCTTCATAGGCCAGTCACCTTAAAGTATTGCCAATTTTAAAGGTCCTGTAAGCTTCCCAGGTCCACCTCTTAAAGGGCCAGTACACTTAAAATGCTGTTGTTTCGAGGGTTTGTACACAACCCTGGTCAACCTCTTAAAGGACATAATTCCCTAAATTTGTCACCTCTTCAAGGGTTTGTCCACTTCTAGGGTCTGCCTCTTAAAGGGCCAGTCCGCAAAACATGTCACATGTTCAAGTGGCTTTCCACTTCATAAGCCACATTGACATTTCCAAAGGTCTGTCCATTCCCAGGGTTGTCTCTTAGAAGGCCACCCACACACAATAATGCATCTTTAAGGACTGTCCACTTCCATGGTCATCCTCTTCATAGGCCAGTCACCTTAAAGTATTGCCAATTTTAAAGGTCCGTAAGCTTCCCAGGTCCACCTCTTAAAGGGCCAGTACACTTAAAATGCTGTTGTTTCGAGGGTTTGTACACAACCCTGGTCAACCTCTTAAAGGACATAATTCCCTAAATTTGTCACCTCTTCAAGGGTTTGTCCACTTCTAGGGTCTGCCTCTTAAAGGGCCAGTCCGCAAAACATGTCACATGTTCAAGTGGCTTTCCACTTCATAAGCCACATTGACATTTCCAAAGGTCTGTCCATTCCCAGGGTTGTCTCTTAGAAGGCCACCCACACACAATAATGCATCTTTAAGGACTGTCCACTTCCATGGTCATCCTCTTCATAGGCCAGTCACCTTAAAGTATTGCCAATTTTAAAGGTCCGTAAGCTTCCCAGGTCCACCTCTTAAAGGGCCAGTACACTTAAAATGCTGTTGTTTCGAGGGTTTGTACACAACCCTGGTCAACCTCTTAAAGGACATAATTCCCTAAATTTGTCACCTCTTCAAGGGTTTGTCCACTTCTAGGGTCTGCCTCTTAAAGGGCCAGTCCGCAAAACATGTCACATGTTCAAGTGGCTTTCCACTTCATAAGCCACATTGACATTTCCAAAGGTCTGTCCATTCCCAGGGTTGTCTCTTAGAAGGCCACCCACACACAATAATGCATCTTTAAGGACTGTCCACTTCCATGGTCATCCTCTTCATAGGCAGTCACCTTAAAGTATTGCCAATTTTAAAGGTCCGTAAGCTTCCCAGGTCCACCTCTTAAAGGGCCAGTACACTTAAAATGCTGTTGTTTCGAGGGTTTGTACACAACCCTGGTCAACCTCTTAAAGGACATAATTCCCTAAATTTGTCACCTCTTCAAGGGTTTGTCCACTTCTAGGGTCTGCCTCTTAAAGGGCCAGTCCGCAAAACATGTCACATGTTCAAGTGGCTTTCCACTTCATAAGCCACATTGACATTTCCAAAGGTCTGTCCATTCCCAGGGTTGTCTCTTAGAAGGCCACCCACACACAATAATGCATCTTTAAGGACTGTCCACTTCCATGGTCATCCTCTTCATAGGCCAGTCACCTTAAAGTATTGCCAATTTTAAAGGTCCGTAAGCTTCCCAGGTCCACCTCTTAAAGGGCCAGTACACTTAAAATGCTGTTGTTTCGAGGGTTTGTACACAACCCTGGTCAACCTCTTAAAGGACATAATTCCCTAAATTTGTCACCTCTTCAAGGGTTTTTCCACTTCTAGGGTCTGCCTCTTAAAGGGCCAGTCCGCAAAACATGTCACATGTTCAAGTGGCTTTCCACTTCATAAGCCACATTGACATTTCCAAAGGTCTGTCCATTCCCAGGGTTGTCTCTTAGAAGGCCACCCACACACAATAATGCATCTTTAAGGACTGTCCACTTCCATGGTCATCCTCTTCATAGGCCAGTCACCTTAAAGTATTGCCAATTTTAAAGGTCCGTAAGCTTCCCAGGTCCACCTCTTAAAGGGCCAGTACACTTAAAATGCTGTTGTTTCGAGGGTTTGTACACAACCCTGGTCAACCTCTTAAAGGACATAATTCCCTAAATTTGTCACCTCTTCAAGGGTTTGTCCACTTCTAGGGTCTGCCTCTTAAAGGGCCAGTCCGCAAAACATGTCACATGTTCAAGTGGATTTCCACTTCATAAGCCACATTGACATTTCCAAAGGTCTGTCCATTCCCAGGGTTGTCTCTTAGAAGGCCACCCACACACAATAATGCATCTTTAAGGACTGTCCACTTCCATGGTCATCCTCTTCATAGGCCAGTCACCTTAAAGTATTGCCAATTTTAAAGGTCGTAAGCTTCCCAGGTCCACCTCTTAAAGGGCCAGTACACTTAAAATGCTGTTGTTTCGAGGGTTTGTACACAACCCTGGTCAACCTCTTAAAGGACATAATTCCCTAAATTTGTCACCTCTTCAAGGGTTTGTCCACTTCTAGGGTCTGCCTCTTAAAGGGCCAGTCCGCAAAACATGTCACATGTTCAAGTGGCTTTCCACTTCATAAGCCACATTGACATTTCCAAAGGTCTGTCCATTCCCAGGGTTGTCTCTTAGAAGGCCACCCACACACAATAATGCATCTTTAAGGACTGTCCACTTCCATGGTCATCCTCTTCATAGGCCAGTCACCTTAAAGTATTGCCAATTTTAAAGGTCCGTAAGCTTCCCAGGTCCACCTCTTAAAGGGCCAGTACACTTAAAATGCTGTTGTTTCGAGGGTTTGTACACAACCCTGGTCAACCTCTTAAAGGACATAATTCCCTAAATGTGTCACCTCTTCAAGGGTTTGTCCACTTCTAGGGTCTGCCTCTTAAAGGGCCAGTCATCAAAACATGTCACATGTTCAAGTGGATTTCCACTTCATAAGCCACATTGACATTTCCAAAGGTCTGTCCATTCCCAGGGTTGTCTCTTAGAAGGCCACCCACACACAATAATGCATCTTTAAGGACTGTCCACTTCCATGGTCATCCTCTTCATAGGCCAGTCACCTTAAAGTATTGCCAATTTTAAAGGTCTGTAAGCTTCCCAGGTCCACCTCTTAAAGGGCCAGTACACTTAAAATGCTGTTGTTTCGAGGGTTTGTACACAACCCTGGTCAACCTCTTAAAGGACATAATTCCCTAAATTTGTCACCTCTTCAAGGGTTTGTCCACTTCTAGGGTCTGCCTCTTAAAGGGCCAGTCCGCAAAACATGTCACATGTTCAAGTGGCTTTCCACTTCATAAGCCACATTGACATTTCCAAAGGTCTGTCCATTCCCAGGGTTGTCTCTTAGAAGGCCACCCACACACAATAATGCATCTTTAAGGACTGTCCACTTCCATGGTCATCCTCTTCATAGGCCAGTCACCTTAAAGTATTGCCAATTTTAAAGGTCCGTAAGCTTCCCAGGTCCACCTCTTAAAGGGCCAGTACACTTAAAATGCTGTTGTTTCGAGGGTTTGTACACAACCCTGGTCAACCTCTTAAAGGACATAATTCCCTAAATGTGTCACCTCTTCAAGGGTTTGTCCACTTCTAGGGTCTGCCTCTTAAAGGGCCAGTCATCAAAACATGTCACATGTTCAAGTGGATTTCCACTTCATAAGCCACATTGACATTTCCAAAGGTCTGTCCATTCCCAGGGTTGTCTCTTAGAAGGCCACCCACACACAATAATGCATCTTTAAGGACTGTCCACTTCCATGGTCATCCTCTTCATAGGCCAGTCACCTTAAAGTATTGCCAATTTTAAAGGTCCGTAAGCTTCCCAGGTCCACCTCTTAAAGGGCCAGTACACTTAAAATGCTGTTGTTTCGAGGGTTTGTACACAACCCTGGTCAACCTCTTAAAGGACATAATTCCCTAAATTTGTCACCTCTTCAAGGGTTTGTCCACTTCTAGGGTCTGCCTCTTAAAGGGCCAGTCCGCAAAACATGTCACATGTTCAAGTGGCTTTCCACTTCATAAGCCACATTGACATTTCCAAAGGTCTGTCCATTCCAGGGTTGTCTCTTAGAAGGCCACCCACACACAATAATGCATCTTTAAGGACTGTCCACTTCCATGGTCATCCTCTTCATAGGCCAGTCACCTTAAAGTATTGCCAATTTTAAAGGTCCGTAAGCTTCCCAGGTCCACCTCTTAAAGGGCCAGTACACTTAAAATGCTGTTGTTTCGAGGGTTTGTACACAACCCTGGTCAACCTCTTAAAGGACATAATTCCCTAAATTTGTCACCTCTTCAAGGGTTTGTCCACTTCTAGGGTCTGCCTCTTAAAGGGCCAGTCCGCAAAACATGTCACATGTTCAAGTGGCTTTCCACTTCATAAGCCACATTGACATTTCCAATGGTCTGTCCATTCCCAGGGTTGTCTCTTAGAAGGCCACCCACACACAATAATGCATCTTTAAGGACTGTCCACTTCCATGGTCATCCTCTTCATAGGCCAGTCACCTTAAAGTATTGCCAATTTTAAAGGTCCGTAAGCTTCCCAGGTCCACCTCTTAAAGGGCCAGTACACTTAAAATGCTGTTGTTTCAAGGGTTTGTACACAACCCTGGTCAACCTCTTAAAGGACATAATTCCCTAAATTTGTCACCTCTTCAAGGGTTTGTCCACATCTAGGGTCTGCCTCTTAAAGGGCCAGTCATCAAAACATGTCACATGTTCAAGTGGATTTCCACTTCATAAGCCACATTGACATTTCCAAAGGTCTGTCCATTCCCAGGGTTGTCTCTTAGAAGGCCACCCACACACAATAATGCATCTTTAAGGACTGTCCACTTCCATGGTCATCCTCTTCATAGGCCAGTCACCTTAAAGTATTGCCAATTTTAAAGGTCTGTAAGCTTCCCAGGTCCACCTCTTAAAGGGCCAGTACACTTAAAATGCTGTTGTTTCGAGGGTTTGTACACAACCCTGGTCAACCTCTTAAAGGACATAATTCCCTAAATTTGTCACCTCTTCAAGGGTTTGTCCACTTCTAGGGTCTGCCTCTTAAAGGGCCAGTCCGCAAAACATGTCACATGTTCAAGTGGCTTTCCACTTCATAAGCCACATTGACATTTCCAAAGGTCTGTCCATTCCCAGGGTTGTCTCTTAGAAGGCCACCCACACACAATAATGCATCTTTAAGGACTGTCCACTTCCATGGTCATCCTCTTCATAGGCCAGTCACCTTAAAGTATTGCCAATTTTAAAGGTCCTGTAAGCTTCCCAGGTCCACCTCTTAAAGGGCCAGTACACTTAAAATGCTGTTGTTTCGAGGGTTTGTACACAACCCTGGTCAACCTCTTAAAGGACATAATTCCCTAAATTTGTCACCTCTTCAAGGGTTTGTCCACTTCTAGGGTCTGCCTCTTAAAGGGCCAGTCCGCAAAACATGTCACATGTTCAAGTGGCTTTCCACTTCATAAGCCACATTGACATTTCCAAAGGTCTGTCCATTCCCAGGGTTGTCTCTTAGAAGGCCACACACACACAATAATGCATCTTTAAGGACTGTCCACTTCCATGGTCATCCTCTTCATAGGCCAGTCACCTTAAAGTATTGCCAATTTTAAAGGTCCGTAAGCTTCCCAGGTCCACCTCTTAAAGGGCCAGTACACTTAAAATGCTGTTGTTTCGAGGGTTTGTACACAACCCTGGTCAACCTCTTAAAGGACATAATTCCCTAAATTTGTCACCTCTTCAAGGGTTTGTCCACTTCTAGGGTCTGCCTCTTAAAGGGCCAGTCCGCAAAACATGTCACATGTTCAAGTGGCTTTCCACTTCATAAGCCACATTGACATTTCCAAAGGTCTGTCCATTCCCAGGGTTGTCTCTTAGAAGGCCACCCACACACAATAATGCATCTTTAAGGACTGTCCACTTCCATGGTCATCCTCTTCATAGGCCAGTCACCTTAAAGTATTGCCAATTTTAAAGGTCCGTAAGCTTCCCAGGTCCACATCTTAAAGGGCCAGTACACTTAAAATGCTGTTGTTTCGAGGGTTTGTACACAACCCTGGTCAACCTCTTAAAGGACATAATTCCCTAAATTTGTCACCTCTTCAAGGGTTTGTCCACTTCTAGGGTCTGCCTCTTAAAGGGCCAGTCCGCAAAACATGTCACATGTTCAAGTGGCTTTCCACTTCATAAGCCACATTGACATTTCCAAAGGTCTGTCCATTCCCAGGGTTGTCTCTTAGAAGGCCACCCACACACAATAATGCATCTTTAAGGACTGTCCACTTCCATTGTCATCCTCTTCATAGGCCAGTCACCTTAAAGTATTGCCAATTTTAAAGGTCCGTAAGCTTCCCAGGTCCACCTCTTAAAGGGCCAGTACACTTAAAATGCTGTTGTTTCGAGGGTTTGTACACAACCCTGGTCAACCTCTTAAAGGACATAATTCCCTAAATTTGTCACCTCTTCAAGGGTTTGTCCACTTCTAGGGTCTGCCTCTTAAAGGGCCAGTCCGCAAAACATGTCACATGTTCAAGTGGCTTTCCACTTCATAAGCCACATTGACATTTCCAAAGGTCTGTCCATTCCCAGGGTTGTCTCTTAGAAGGCCACCCACACACAATAATGCATCTTTAAGGACTGTCCACTTCCATGGTCATCCTCTTCATAGGCCAGTCACCTTAAAGTATTGCCAATTTTAAAGGTCCGTAAGCTTCCCAGGTCCACCTCTTAAAGGGCCAGTACACTTAAAATGCTGTTGTTTCGAGGGTTTGTACACAACCCTGGTCAACCTCTTAAAGGACATAATTCCCTAAATTTGTCACCTCTTCAAGGGTTTTTCCACTTCTAGGGTCTGCCTCTTAAAGGGCCAGTCCGCAAAACATGTCACATGTTCAAGTGGCTTTCCACTTCATAAGCCACATTGACATTTCCAAAGGTCTGTTCATTCCCAGGGTTGTCTCTTAGAAGGCCACCAACACACAATAATGCATCTTTAAGGACTGTCCACTTCCATGGTCATCCTCTTCATAGGCCAGTCACCTTAAAGTATTGCCAATTTTAAAGGTCCGTAAGCTTCCCAGGTCCCCCTCTTAAAGGGCCAGTACACTTAAAATGCTGTTGTTTCGAGGGTTTGTACACAACCCTGGTCAACCTCTTAAAGGACATAATTCCCTAAATTTGTCACCTCTTCAAGGGTTTGTCCACTTCTAGGGTCTGCCTCTTAAAGGGCCAGTCCGCAAAACATGTCACATGTTCAAGTGGCTTTCCACTTCATAAGCCACATTGACATTTCCAAAGGTCTGTCCATTCCCTGGGTTGTCTCTTAGAAGGCACCCACACACAATAATGCATCTTTAAGGACTGTCCACTTCCATGGTCATCCTCTTCATAGGCCAGTCACCTTAAAGTATTGCCAATTTTAAAGGTCCGTAAGCTTCCCAGGTCCACCTCTTAAAGGGCCAGTACACTTAAAATGCTGTTGTTTCGAGGGTTTGTACACAACCCTGGTCAACCTCTTAAAGGACATAATTCCCTAAATTTGTCACCTCTTCAAGGGTTTGTCCACTTCTAGGGTCTGCCTCTTAAAGGGCCAGTCCGCAAAACATGTCACATGTTCAAGTGGCTTTCCACTTCATAAGCCACATTGACATTTCCAAAGGTCTGTCCATTCCCAGGGTTGTCTCTTAGAAGGCCACCCACACACAATAATGCATCTTTAAGGACTGTCCACTTCCATGGTCATCCTCTTCATAGGCCAGTCACCTTAAAGTATTGCCAATTTTAAAGGTCCGTAAGCTTCCCAGGTCCACCTCTTAAAGGGCCAGTACACTTAAAATGCTGTTGTTTCGAGGGTTTGTACACAACCCTGGTCAACCTCTTAAAGGACATAATTCCCTAAATTTGTCACCTCTTCAAGGGTTTGTCCACTTCTAGGGTCTGCCTCTTAAAGGGCCAGTCATCAAAACATGTCACATGTTCAAGTGGATTTCCACTTCATAAGCCACATTGACATTTCCAAAGGTCTGTCCATTCCCAGGGTTGTCTCTTAGAAGGCCACCCACACACAATAATGCATCTTTAAGGACTGTCCACTTCCATGGTCATCCTCTTCATAGGCCAGTCACCTTAAAGTATTGCCAATTTTAAAGGTCCGTAAGCTTCCCAGGTCCACCTCTTAAAGGGCCAGTACACTTAAAATGCTGTTGTTTCGAGGGTTTGTACACAACCCTGGTCAACCTCTTAAAGGACATAATTCCCTAAATTTGTCACCTCTTCAAGGGTTTGTCCACTTCTAGGGTCTGCCTCTTAAAGGGCCAGTCCGCAAAACATGTCACATGTTCAAGTGGCTTTCCACTTCATAAGCCACATTGACATTTCCAAAGGTCTGTCCATTCCCAGGGTTGTCTCTTAGAAGGCCACCCACACACAATAATGCATCTTTAAGGACTGTCCACTTCCATGGTCATCCTCTTCATAGGCAGTCACCTTAAAGTATTGCCAATTTTAAAGGTCCGTAAGCTTCCCAGGTCCACCTCTTAAAGGGCCAGTACACTTAAAATGCTGTTGTTTCGAGGGTTTGTACACAACCCTGGTCAACCTCTTAAAGGACATAATTCCCTAAATTTGTCACCTCTTCAAGGGTTTGTCCACTTCTAGGGTCTGCCTCTTAAAGGGCCAGTCCGCAAAACATGTCACATGTTCAAGTGGCTTTCCACTTCATAAGCCACATTGACATTTCCAAAGGTCTGTCCATTCCCAGGGTTGTCTCTTAGAAGGCCACCCACACACAATAATGCATCTTTAAGGACTGTCCACTTCCATGGTCATCCTCTTCATAGGCCAGTCACCTTAAAGTATTGCCAATTTTAAAGGTCCGTAAGCTTCCCAGGTCCACCTCTTAAAGGGCCAGTACACTTAAAATGCTGTTGTTTCGAGGGTTTGTACACAACCCTGGTCAACCTCTTAAAGGACATAATTCCCTAAATTTGTCACCTCTTCAAGGGTTTGTCCACTTCTAGGGTCTGCCTCTTAAAGGGCCAGTCCGCAAAACATGTCACATGTTCAAGTGGCTTTCCACTTCATAAGCCACATTGACATTTCCAAAGGTCTGTCCATTCCCAGGGTTGTCTCTTAGAAGGCCACCCACACACAATAATGCATCTTTAAGGACTGTCCACTTCCATGGTCATCCTCTTCATAGGCCAGTCACCTTAAAGTATTGCCAATTTTAAAGGTCCGTAAGCTTCCCAGGTCCACCTCTTAAAGGGCCAGTACACTTAAAATGCTGTTGTTTCGAGGGTTTGTACACAACCCTGGTCAACCTCTTAAAGGACATAATTCCCTAAATTTGTCACCTCTTCAAGGGTTTGTCCACTTCTAGGGTCTGCCTCTTAAAGGGCCAGTCCGCAAAACATGTCACATGTTCAAGTGGCTTTCCACTTCATAAGCCACATTGACATTTCCAAAGGTCTGTCCATTCCCAGGGTTGTCTCTTAGAAGGCCACCCACACACAATAATGCATCTTTAAGGACTGTCCACTTCCATGGTCATCCTCTTCATAGGCCAGTCACCTTAAAGTATTGCCAATTTTAAAGGTCCGTAAGCTTCCCAGGTCCACCTCTTAAAGGGCCAGTACACTTAAAATGCTGTTGTTTCGAGGGTTTGTACACAACCCTGGTCAACCTCTTAAAGGACATAATTCCCTAAATTTGTCACCTCTTCAAGGGTTTGTCCACTTCTAGGGTCTGCCTCTTAAAGGGCCAGTCCGCAAAACATGTCACATGTTCAAGTGGCTTTCCACTTCATAAGCCACATTGACATTTCCAAAGGTCTGTCCATTCCAGGGTTGTCTCTTAGAAGGCCACCCACACACAATAATGCATCTTTAAGGACTGTCCACTTCCATGGTCATCCTCTTCATAGGCCAGTCACCTTAAAGTATTGCCAATTTTAAAGGTCCGTAAGCTTCCCAGGTCCACCTCTTAAAGGGCCAGTACACTTAAAATGCTGTTGTTTCGAGGGTTTGTACACAACCCTGGTCAACCTCTTAAAGGACATAATTCCCTAAATTTGTCACCTCTTCAAGGGTTTGTCCACTTCTAGGGTCTGCCTCTTAAAGGGCCAGTCCGCAAAACATGTCACATGTTCAAGTGGCTTTCCACTTCATAAGCCACATTGACATTTCCAAAGGTCTGTCCATTCCCAGGGTTGTCTCTTAGAAGGCCACCCACACACAATAATGCATCTTTAAGGACTGTCCACTTCCATGGTCATCCTCTTCATAGGCCAGTCACCTTAAAGTATTGCCAATTTTAAAGGTCCGTAAGCTTCCCAGGTCCACCTCTTAAAGGGCCAGTACACTTAAAATGCTGTTGTTTCGAGGGTTTGTACACAACCCTGGTCAACCTCTTAAAGGACATAATTCCCTAAATTTGTCACCTCTTCAAGGGTTTGTCCACTTCTAGGGTCTGCCTCTTAAAGGGCCAGTCCGCAAAACATGTCACATGTTCAAGTGGCTTTCCACTTCATAAGCCACATTGACATTTCCAAAGGTCTGTCCATTCCCAGGGTTGTCTCTTAGAAGGCCACCCACACACAATAATGCATCTTTAAGGACTGTCCACTTCCATGGTCATCCTCTTCATAGGCCAGTCACCTTAAAGTATTGCCAATTTTAAAGGTCCGTAAGCTTCCCAGGTCCACCTCTAAAGGGCCAGTACACTTAAAATGCTGTTGTTTCGAGGGTTTGTACACAACCCTGGTCAACCTCTTAAAGGACATAATTCCCTAAATTTGTCACCTCTTCAAGGGTTTGTCCACTTCTAGGGTCTGCCTCTTAAAGGGCCAGTCATCAAAACATGTCACATGTTCAAGTGGATTTCCACTTCATAAGCCACATTGACATTTCCAAAGGTCTGTCCATTCCCAGGGTTGTCTCTTAGAAGGCCACCCACACACAATAATGCATCTTTAAGGACTGTCCACTTCCATGGTCATCCTCTTCATAGGCCAGTCACCTTAAAGTATTGCCAATTTTAAAGGTCCGTAAGCTTCCCAGGTCCACCTCTTAAAGGGCCAGTACACTTAAAATGCTGTTGTTTCAAGGGTTTGTACACAACCCTGGTCAACCTCTTAAAGGACATAATTCCCTAAATGTGTCACCTCTTCAATCTAGGGTCTGCCTCTTAAAGGGCCAGTCATCAAAACATGTCACATGTTCAAGTGGATTTCCACTTCATAAGCCACATTGACATTTCCAAAGGTCTGTCCATTCCCAGGGTTGTCTCTTAGAAGGCCACCCACACACAATAATGCATCTTTAAGGACTGTCCACTTCCATGGTCATCCTCTTCATAGGCCAGTCACCTTAAAGTATTGCCAATTTTAAAGGTCCGTAAGCTTCCCAGGTCCACCTCTTAAAGGGCCAGTACACTTAAAATGCTGTTGTTTCGAGGGTTTGTACACAACCCTGGTCAACCTCTTAAAGGACATAATTCCCTAAATTTGTCACCTCTTCAAGGGTTTGTCCACTTCTAGGGTCCTGCCTCTTAAAGGGCCAGTCCGCAAAACATGTCACATGTTCAAGTGGCTTTCCACTTCATAAGCCACATTGACATTTCCAAAGGTCTGTCCATCCAAGGGTTGTCTCTTAGAAGGCCACCCACACACAATAATGCATCTTTAAGGACTGTCCACTTCCATGGTCATCCTCTTCATAGGCAGTCACCTTAAAGTATTGCCAATTTTAAAGGTCCGTAAGCTTCCCAGGTCCACCTCTTAAAGGGCCAGTACACTTAAAATGCTGTTGTTTTGAGGGTTTGTACACAACCCTGGTCAACCTCTTAAAGGACATAATCCCTAAATTTGTCACCTCTTCAGGGTTTGTCCACTTCTAGGGTCTGCCTCTTAAAGGGCAAGTCCGCAAAACATGTCACATGTTCAAGTGGCTTTCCACTTCATAAGCCACATTGACATTTCAAAGGTCTGTCCATTCCCAGGGTTGTCTCTTAGAAGGCCACCCACACACAATAATGCATCTTTAAGGACTGTCCACTTCCATGGTCATCCTCTTCATAGGCCAGTCACCTTAAAGTATTGCCAATTTTAAAGGTCCGTAAGCTTCCCAGGTCCACCTCTTAAAGGGCCAGTACACTTAAAATGCTGTTGTTTCGAGGGTTTGTACACAACCCTGGTCAACCTCTTAAAGGACATAATTCCCTAAATTTGTCACCTCTTCAAGGGTTTGTCCACTTCTAGGGTCTGCTCTTAAAGGGCCAGTCCGCAAAACATGTCACATGTTCAAGTGGCTTTCCACTTCATAAGCCACATTGACATTTCCAAAGGTCTGTCCATTCCCAGGGTTGTCTCTTAGAAGGCCACCCACACACAATAATGCATCTTTAAGGACTGTCCACTTCCATGGTCATCCTCTTCATAGGCCAGTCACCTTAAAGTATTGCCAATTTTAAAGGTCCGTAAGCTTCTCCAGGTCCACCTCTTAAAGGGCCAGTACACTTAAAATGCTGTTGTTTCGAGGGTTTGTACACAACCCTGGTCAACCTCTTAAAGGACATAATTCCCTAAATTTGTCACCTCTTCAAGGTTTGTCCACTTCTAGGGTCTGCCTCTTAAAGGGCCAGTCCGCAAAACATGTCACATGTTCAAGTGGCTTTCCACTTCATAAGCCACATTGACATTTCCAAAGGTCTGTCCATTCCAGGGTTGTCTCTTAGAAGGCCACCCACACACAATAATGCATCTTTAAGGACTGTCCACTTCCATGGTCATCTCTCTTCATAGCCAGTCACCTTAAAGTATTGCCAATTTTAAAGGTCCGTAAGCTTCCAGGTCCACCTCTTAAAGGGCCAGTACACTTAAATGCTGTTGTTCGAGGGTTTGTACACAACCCTGGTCAACCTCTTAAAGGACATAATTCCCTAAATTTGTCACCTCTTCAAGGGTTTGTCCACTTCTAGGGTCTGCCTCTTAAAGGGCCAGTCCGCAAAACATGTCACATGTTCAAGTGGCTTTCCACTTCATAAGCCACATTGACATTTCCAAAGGTCTGTCCATTCCAGGGTTGTCTCTTAGAAGGCCCACCCACACACAATAATGCATCTTTAAGGACTGTCCACTTCCATGGTCATCCTCTTCATAGGCCAGTCACCTTAAAGTATTGCCAATTTTAAAGGTCCGTAAGCTTCCCAGGTCCACCTCTTAAAGGGCCAGTACACTTAAAATGCTGTTGTTTCGAGGGTTTGTACACAACCCTGGTCAACCTCTTAAAGGACATAATTCCCTAAATTTGTCACCTCTTCAAGGTTTGTCCACTTCTAGGGTCTGCCTCTTAAAGGGCCAGTCATCAAAACATGTCACATGTTCAAGTGGATTTCCACTTCATAAGCCACATTGACATTTCCAAAGGTCTGTCCATTCCAGGGTTGTCTCTTAGAAGGCCACCCACACACAATAATGCATCTTTAAGGACTGTCCACTTCCATGGTCATCCTCTTCATAGGCCAGTCACCTTAAAGTATTGCCAATTTTAAAGGTCCGTAGCTTCCCAGGTCCACCTCTTAAAGGGCCAGTACACTTAAAATGCTGTTGTTTCAAGGGTTTGTACACAACCCTGGTCAACCTCTTAAAGGACATAATTCCCTAAATTTGTCACCTCTTCAAGGGTTTGTCCACATCTAGGGTCTGCCTCTTAAAGGGCCAGTCATCAAAACATGTCACATGTTCAAGTGGATTTCCACTTCATAAGCCACATTGACATTTCCAAAGGTCTGTCCATTCCAGGTTGTCTCTTAGAAGGCCACCCACACACAATATGCATCTTTAAGGACTGTCCACTTCCATGGTCATCCTCTTCATAGGCCAGTCACCTTAAGTATTGCCAATTTTAAAGGTCCGTAAGCTTCCCAGGTCCACCTCTTAAAGGGCCAGTACACTTAAAATGCTGTTGTTTCGAGGGTTTGTACACAACCCTGGTCAACCTCTTAAAGGACATAATTCCCTAAATTTGTCACCTCTTCAAGGGTTTGTCCACTTCTAGGGTCTGCCTCTTAAAGGGCCAGTCCGCAAAACATGTCACATGTTCAAGTGGCTTTCCACTTCATAAGCCACATTGACATTTCCAAAGGTCTGTCCATTCCAGGGTTGTCTCTTAGAAGGCCACCCACACACAATAATGCATCTTTAAGGACTGTCCACTTCCATGGTCATCCTCTTCAATAGGCCAGTCACCTTAAAGTATTGCCAATTTTAAAGGTCCGTAAGCTTCCCAGGTCCACCTCTTAAAGGGCCAGTACACTTAAAATGCTGTTGTTTGAGGGTTTGTACACAACCCTGGTCAACCTCTTAAAGGACATAATTCCCTAAATTTGTCACCTCTTCAAGGGTTTGTCCACTTCTAGGGTCTGCCTCTTAAAGGGCCAGTCCGCAAACATGTCACATGTTCAAGTGGCTTTCCACTTCATAAGCCACATTGACATTTCCAAAGGTCTGTCCATTCCCAGGGTTGTCTCTTAGAAGGCCACCCACACACAATAATGCATCTTTAAGGACTGTCCACTTCCATGGTCATCCTCTTCATAGGCCAGTCACCTTAAAGTATTGCAATTTTAAAGGTCCGTAAGCTTCCCAGGTCCACCTCTTAAAGGGCCAGTACACTTAAAATGCTGTTGTTTCGAGGGTTTGTACACAACCCTGGTCAACCTCTTAAAGGACATAATTCCCTAAATTTGTCACCTCTTCAAGGGTTTGTCCACTTCTAGGGTCTGCCTCTTAAAGGGCCAGTCCGCAAAACATGTCACATGTTCAAGTGGCTTTCCACTTCATAAGCCACATTGACATTTCCAAAGGTCTGTCCATTCCCAGGGTTGTCTCTTAGAAGGCCACCCACACACAATAATGCATCTTTAAGGACTGTCCACTTCCATGGTCATCCTCTTCATAGGCCAGTCACCTTAAAGTATTGCCAATTTTAAAGGTCCGTAAGCTTCCAGGTCCACCTCTTAAAGGGCCAGTACACTTAAAATGCTGTTGTTTCGAGGGTTGTACACAACCCTGGTCAACCTCTTAAAGGACATAATTCCCTAAATTTGTCACCTCTTCAAGGGTTTGTCCACTTCTAGGGTCTGCCTCTTAAAGGGCCAGTCCGCAAACATGTCACATGTTCAAGTGGCTTTCCACTTCATAAGCCACATTGACATTTCCAAAGGTCTGTCCATTCCCAGGGTTGTCTCTTAGAAGGCCACCCACACACAATAATGCATCTTTAAGGACTGTCCACTTCCATGGTCAATCCTCTTCATAGGCCAGTCACCTTAAAGTATTGCCAATTTTAAAGGTCCGTAAGCTTCCCAGGTCCACCTCTTAAAGGGCCAGTACACTTAAAATGCTGTTGTTTTGAGGGTTTTGTACACAACCCTGGTCAACCTCTTAAAGGACATAATTCCCTAATATTTGTCACCTCTTATCTTCAAGGGTTTGTCCACTTCTAGGGTCTGCCTCTTAAAGGGCCAGTCCGCAAAACATGTCACATGTTCAAGTGGCTTTCCACTTCATAAGCCACATTGACATTTCCAAAGGTCTGTCCATTCCCAGGGTTGTCTCTTAGAAGGCCACCCACACACAATAATGCATCTTTAAGGACTGTCCACTTCCATGGTCATCCTCTTCATAGGCCAGTCACCTTAAAGTATTGCCAATTTTAAAGGTCCGTAAGCTTCCCAGGTCCACCTCTTAAAGGGCCAGTACACTTAAAATGCTGTTGTTTCGAGGGTTTGTACACAACCCTGGTCAACCTCTTAAAGGACATAATTCCCTAAATTTGTCACCTCTTCAAGGGTTTGTCCACTTCTAGGGTCTGCCTCTTAAAGGGCCAGTCCGCAAAACATGTCACATGTTCAAGTGGCTTTCCACTTCATAAGCCACATTGACATTTCCAAAGGTCTGTCCATTCCCAGGGTTGTCTCTTAGAAGGCCACCCACACACAATAATGCATCTTTAAGGACTGTCCACTTCCATGGTCATCCTCTTCATAGGCCAGTCACCTTAAAGTATTGCCAATTTAAAGGTCCGTAAGCTTCCCAGGTCCACCTCTTAAAGGGCCAGTACACTTAAAATGCTGTTGTTTCGAGGGTTTGTACACAACCCTGGTCAACCTCTTAAAGGACATAATTCCCTAAATTTGTCACCTCTTCAAGGGTTTGTCCACTTCTAGGGTCTGCCTCTTAAAGGGCCAGTCCGCAAAACATGTCACATGTTCAAGTGGCTTTCCACTTCATAAGCCACATTG
Source organism: Eleutherodactylus coqui (assembly GCF_035609145.1). NCBI lineage: Eukaryota > Metazoa > Chordata > Amphibia > Anura > Eleutherodactylidae > Eleutherodactylus > Eleutherodactylus coqui. Next base: position 53,924 of record NW_027101704.1, read on the forward strand.
ACATTTCCAAAGGTCTGTCCATTCCCAGGGTTGTCTCTTAGAAGGCCACCCACACACAATAATGCATCTTTAAGGACTGTCCACTTCCATGGTCATCCTCTTCATAGGCCAGTCACCTTAAAGTATTGCCAATTTTAAAGGTCCGTAAGCTTCCCAGGTCCACCTCTTAAAGGGCCAGTACACTTAAAATGCTGTTGTTTCGAGGGTTTGTACACAACCCTGGTCAACCTCTTAAAGGACATAATTCCTAAATTTGTCACCTCTTCAAGGGTTTGTCCACTTCTAGGGTCTGCCTCTTAAAGGGCCAGTCCGCAAAACATGTCACATGTTCAAGTGGCTTTCCACTTCATAAGCCACATTGACATTTCCAAAGGTCTGTCCATTCCCAGGGTTGTCTCTTAGAAGGCCACCCACACACAATAATGCATCTTTAAGGACTGTCCACTTCCATGGTCATCCTCTTCATAGGCCAGTCACCTTAAAGTATTGCCAATTTTAAAGGTCCGTAAGCTTCCCAGGTCCACCTCTTAAAGGGCCAGTACACTTAAAATGCTGTTGTTTCGAGGGTTTGTACACAACCCTGGTCAACCTCTTAAAGGACATAATTCCCTAAATTTGTCACCTCTTCAAGGGTTTGTCCACTTCTAGGGTCTGCCTCTTAAAGGGCCAGTCCGCAAAACATGTCACATGTTCAAGTGGCTTTCCACTTCATAAGCCACATTGACATTTCCAAAGGTCTGTCCATTCCCAGGGTTGTCTCTTAGAAGGCCACCCACACACAATAATGCATCTTTAAGGACTGTCCACTTCCATGGTCATCCTCTTCATAGGCCAGTCACCTTAAAGTATTGCCAATTTTAAAGGTCCGTAAGCTTCCCAGGTCCACCTCTTAAAGGGCCAGTACACTTAAAATGCTGTTGTTTCGAGGGTTTGTACACAACCCTGGTCAACCTCTTAAAGGACATAATTCCCTAAATTTGTCACCTCTTCAAGGGTTTGTCCACTTCTAGGGTCTGCCTCTTAAAGGGCCAGTCCGCAAAACATGTCACATGTTCAAGTGGCTTTCCACTTCATAAGCCACATTGACATTTCCAAAGGTCTGTCCATTCCAGGGTTGTCTCTTAGAAGGCCACCCACACACAATAATGCATCTTTAAGGACTGTCCACTTCCATGGTCATCCTCTTCATAGGCCAGTCACCTTAAAGTATTGCCAATTTTAAAGGTCCGTAAGCTTCCCAGGTCCACCTCTTAAAGGGCCAGTACACTTAAAATGCTGTTGTTTCGAGGGTTTGTACACAACCCTGGTCAACCTCTTAAAGGACATAATTCCCTAAATTTGTCACCTCTTCAAGGTTTGTCCACTTCTAGGGTCTGCCTCTTAAAGGGCCAGTCCGCAAAACATGTCACATGTTCAAGTGGCTTTCCACTTCATAAGCCACATTGACATTTCCAAAGGTCTGTCCATTCCCAGGGTTGTCTCTTAGAAGGCCACCCACACACAATAATGCATCTTTAAGGACTGTCACTTCCATGGTCATCCTCTTCATAGGCCAGTCACCTTAAAGTATTGCCAATTTTAAAGGTCCGTAAGCTTCCCAGGTCCACCTCTTAAAGGGCCAGTACACTTAAAATGCTGTTGTTTCGAGGTTTGTACACAACCCTGGTCAACCTCTTAAAGGACATAATTCCCTAAATTTGTCACCTCTTCAAGGGTTTGTCCACTTCTAGGGTCTGCCTCTTAAAGGGCCAGTCCGCAAAACATGTCACATGTTCAAGTGGCTTTCCACTTCATAAGCCACATTGACATTTCCAAAGGTCTGTCCATTCCCAGGGTTGTCTCTTAGAAGGCCACCCACACACAATAATGCATCTTTAAGGACTGTCCACTTCCATGGTCATCCTCTTCATAGGCCAGTCACCTTAAAGTATTGCCAATTTTAAAGGTCCGTAAGCTTCCCAGGTCCACCTCTTAAAGGGCCAGTACACTTAAAATGCTGTTGTTTCGAGGGTTTGTACACAACCCTGGTCAACCTCTTAAAGGACATAATTCCCTAAATTTGTCACCTCTTCAAGGGTTTGTCCACTTCTAGGGTCTGCCTCTTAAAGGCCAGTCCGCAAAACATGTCACATGTTCAAGTGGCTTTCCACTTCATAAGCCACATTGACATTTCCAAAGGTCTGTCCATTCCCAGGGTTGTCTCTTAGAAGGCCACCCACACACAATAATGCATCTTTAAGGACTGTCCACTTCCATGGTCATCCTCTTCATAGGCCAGTCACCTTAAAGTATTGCCAATTTTAAAGGTCCGTAAGCTTCCCAGGTCCACCTCTTAAAGGGCCAGTACACTTAAAATGCTGTTGTTTCGAGGGTTTGTACACAACCCTGGTCAACCTCTTAAAGGACATAATTCCCTAAATTTGTCACCTCTTCAAGGGTTTGTCCACTTCTAGGGTCTGCCTCTTAAAGGGCCAGTCCGCAAAACATGTCACATGTTCAAGTGGCTTTCCACTTCATAAGCCACATTGACATTTCCAAAGGTCTGTCCATTCCCAGGGTTGTCTCTTAGAAGGCCACCCACACACAATAATGCATCTTTAAGGACTGTCCACTTCCATGGTCATCCTCTTCATAGGCCAGTCACCTTAAAGTATTGCCAATTTTAAAGGTCCGTAAGCTTCCCAGGTCCACCTCTTAAAGGGCCAGTACACTTAAAATGCTGTTGTTTCGAGGGTTTGTACACAACCCTGGTCAACCTCTTAAAGGACATAATTCCCTAAATTTGTCACCTCTTCAAGGGTTTGTCCACTTCTAGGGTCTGCCTCTTAAAGGGCCAGTCCGCAAAACATGTCACATGTTCAAGTGGCTTTCCACTTCATAAGCCACATTGACATTTCCAAAGGTCTGTCCATTCCCAGGGTTGTCTCTTAGAAGGCCACCCACACACAATAATGCATCTTTAAGGACTGTCCACTTCCATGGTCATCCTCTTCATAGGCCAGTCACCTTAAAGTATTGCCAATTTTAAAGGTCCGTAAGCTTCCCAGGTCCACCTCTTAAAGGGCCAGTACACTTAAAATGCTGTTGTTTCGAGGGTTTGTACACAACCCTGGTCAACCTCTTAAAGGACATAATTCCCTAAATTTGTCACCTCTTCAAGGGTTTGTCCACTTCTAGGGTCTGCCTCTTAAAGGGCCAGTCCGCAAAACATGTCACATGTTCAAGTGGCTTTCCACTTCATAAGCCACATTGACATTTCCAAAGGTCTGTCCATTCCCAGGGTTGTCTCTTAGAAGGCCACCCACACACAATAATGCATCTTTAAGGACTGTCCACTTCCATGGTCATCCTCTTCATAGGCCAGTCACCTTAAAGTATTGCCAATTTTAAAGGTCCGTAAGCTTCCCAGGTCCACCTCTTAAAGGGCCAGTACACTTAAAATGCTGTTGTTTCGAGGGTTTGTACACAACCCTGGTCAACCTCTTAAAGGACATAATTCCCTAAATTTGTCACCTCTTCAAGGGTTTGTCCACTTCTAGGGTCTGCCTCTTAAAGGGCCAGTCCGCAAAACATGTCACATGTTCAAGTGGCTTTCCACTTCATAAGCCACATTGACATTTCCAAAGGTCTGTCCATTCCCAGGGTTGTCTCTTAGAAGGCCACCACACACAATAATGCATCTTTAAGGACTGTCCACTTCCATGGTCATCCTCTTCATAGGCCAGTCACCTTAAAGTATTGCCAATTTTAAAGGTCCGTAAGCTTCCCAGGTCCACCTCTTAAAGGGCCAGTACACTTAAAATGCTGTTGTTTCGAGGGTTTGTACACAACCCTGGTCAACCTCTTAAAGGACATAATTCCCTAAATTTGTCACCTCTTCAAGGGTTTGTCCACTTCTAGGGTCTGCCTCTTAAAGGGCCAGTCCGCAAAACATGTCACATGTTCAAGTGGCTTTCCACTTCATAAGCCACATTGACATTTCCAAAGGTCTGTCCATTCCCAGGGTTGTCTCTTAGAAGGCCACCCACACACAATAATGCATCTTTAAGGACTGTCCACTTCCATGGTCATCCTCTTCATAGGCCAGTCACCTTAAAGTATTGCCAATTTTAAAGGTCCGTAAGCTTCCCAGGTCCACCTCTTAAAGGGCCAGTACACTTAAAATGCTGTTGTTTCGAGGGTTGTACACAACCCTGGTCAACCTCTTAAAGGACATAATTCCCTAAATTTGTCACCTCTTCAAGGGTTTGTCCACTTCTAGGGTCTGCCTCTTAAAGGGCCAGTCCGCAAAACATGTCACATGTTCAAGTGGCTTTCCACTTCATAAGCCACATTGACATTTCCAAAGGTCTGTCCATTCCCAGGGTTGTCTCTTAGAAGGCCACCCACACACAATAATGCATCTTTAAGGACTGTCCACTTCATGGTCATCCTCTTCATAGGCCAGTCACCTTAAAGTATTGCCAATTTTAAAGGTCCGTAAGCTTCCCAGGTCCACCTCTTAAAGGGCCAGTACACTTAAAATGCTGTTGTTTCGAGGGTTTGTACACAACCCTGGTCAACCTCTTAAAGGACATAATTCCCTAAATTTGTCACCTCTTCAAGGGTTTGTCCACTTCTAGGGTCTGCCTCTTAAAGGGCCAGTCCGCAAAACATGTCACATGTTCAAGTGGCTTTCCACTTCATAAGCCACATTGACATTTCCAAAGGTCTGTCCATTCCCAGGGTTGTCTCTTAGAAGGCCACCCACACACAATAATGCATCTTTAAGGACTGTCCACTTCCATGGTCATCCTCTTCATAGGCCAGTCACCTTAAAGTATTGCCAATTTTAAAGGTCCGTAAGCTTCCCAGGTCCACCTCTTAAAGGGCCAGTACACTTAAAATGCTGTTGTTTCGAGGGTTTGTACACAACCCTGGTCAACCTCTTAAAGGACATAATTCCCTAAATTTGTCACCTCTTCAAGGGTTTGTCCACTTCTAGGGTCTGCCTCTTAAAGGGCCAGTCCGCAAAACATGTCACATGTTCAAGTGGCTTTCCACTTCATAAGCCACATTGACATTTCCAAAGGTCTGTCCATTCCCAGGGTTGTCTCTTAGAAGGCCACCCACACACAATAATGCATCTTTAAGGACTGTCCACTTCCATGGTCATCCTCTTCATAGGCCAGTCACCTTAAAGTATTGCCAATTTTAAAGGTCCGTAAGCTTCCCAGGTCCACCTCTTAAAGGGCCAGTACACTTAAAATGCTGTTGTTTCGAGGGTTTGTACACAACCCTGGTCAACCTCTTAAAGGACATAATTCCCTAAATTTGCCACCTCTTCAAGGGTTTGTCCACTTCTAGGGTCTGCCTCTTAAAGGGCCAGTCCGCAAAACATGTCACATGTTCAAGTGGCTTTCCACTTCATAAGCCACATTGACATTTCCAAAGGTCTGTCCATTCCCAGGGTTGTCTCTTAGAAGGCCACCCACACACAATAATGCATCTTTAAGGACTGTCCACTTCCATGGTCATCCTCTTCATAGGCCAGTCACCTTAAGTATTGCCAATTTTAAAGGTCCGTAAGCTTCCCAGGTCCACCTCTTAAAGGGCCAGTACACTTAAAATGCTGTTGTTTCGAGGGTTTGTACACAACCCTGGTCAACCTCTTAAAGGACATAATTCCCTAAATTTGTCACCTCTTCAAGGGTTTGTCCACTTCTAGGGTCTGCCTCTTAAAGGGCCAGTCCGCAAAACATGTCACATGTTCAAGTGGCTTTCCACTTCATAAGCCACATTGACATTTCCAAAGGTCTGTCCATTCCCAGGGTTGTCTCTTAGAAGGCCACCCACACACAATAATGCATCTTTAAGGACTGTCCACTTCCATGGTCATCCTCTTCATAGGCCAGTCACCTTAAAGTATTGCCAATTTTAAAGGTCCGTAAGCTTCCCAGGTCCACCTCTTAAAGGGCCAGTACACTTAAAATGCTGTTGTTTCGAGGGTTTGTACACAACCCTGGTCAACCTCTTAAAGGACATAATTCCCTAAATTTGTCACCTCTTCAAGGGTTTGTCCACTTCTAGGGTCTGCCTCTTAAAGGGCCAGTCCGCAAAACATGTCACATGTTCAAGTGGCTTTCCACTTCATAAGCCACATTGACATTTCCAAAGGTCTGTCCATTCCCAGGGTTGTCTCTTAGAAGGCCACCCACACACAATAATGCATCTTTAAGGACTGTCCACTTCCATGGTCATCCTCTTCATAGGCCAGTCACCTTAAAGTATTGCCAATTTTAAAGGTCCGTAAGCTTCCCAGGTCCACCTCTTAAAGGGCCAGTACACTTAAAATGCTGTTGTTTCGAGGGTTTGTACACAACCCTGGTCAACCTCTTAAAGGACATAATTCCCTAAATTTGTCACCTCTTCAAGGGTTTGTCCACTTCTAGGGTCTGCCTCTTAAAGGGCCAGTCCGCAAAACATGTCACATGTTCAAGTGGCTTTCCACTTCATAAGCCACATTGACATTTCCAAAGGTCTGTCCATTCCCAGGGTTGTCTCTTAGAAGGCCACCCACACACAATAATGCATCTTTAAGGACTGTCCACTTCCATGGTCATCCTCTTCATAGGCCAGTCACCTTAAAGTATTGCCAATTTTAAAGGTCCGTAAGCTTCCCAGGTCCACCTCTTAAAGGGCCAGTACACTTAAAATGCTGTTGTTTCGAGGGTTTGTACACAACCCTGGTCAACCTCTTAAAGGACATAATTCCCTAAATTTGTCACCTCTTCAAGGGTTTGTCCACTTCTAGGGTCTGCCTCTTAAAGGGCCAGTCCGCAAAACATGTCACATGTTCAAGTGGCTTTCCACTTCATAAGCCACATTGACATTTCCAAAGGTCTGTCCATTCCCAGGGTTGTCTCTTAGAAGGCCACCCACACACAATAATGCATCTTTAAGGACTGTCCACTTCCATGGTCATCCTCTTCATAGGCCAGTCACCTTAAAGTATTGCCAATTTTAAAGGTCCGTAAGCTTCCCAGGTCCACCTCTTAAAGGGCCAGTACACTTAAAATGCTGTTGTTTCGAGGGTTTGTACACAACCCTGGTCAACCTCTTAAAGGACATAATTCCCTAAATTTGTCACCTCTTCAAGGGTTTGTCCACTTCTAGGGTCTGCCTCTTAAAGGGCCAGTCCGCAAAACATGTCACATGTTCAAGTGGCTTTCCACTTCATAAGCCACATTGACATTTCCAAAGGTCTGTCCATTCCCAGGGTTGTCTCTTAGAAGGCCACCCACACACAATAATGCATCTTTAAGGACTGTCCACTTCCATGGTCATCCTCTTCATAGGCCAGTCACCTTAAAGTATTGCCAATTTTAAAGGTCCGTAAGCTTCCCAGGTCCACCTCTTAAAGGGCCAGTACACTTAAAATGCTGTTGTTTCGAGGGTTTGTACACAACCCTGGTCAACCTCTTAAAGGACATAATTCCCTAAATTTGTCACCTCTTCAAGGGTTTGTCCACTTCTAGGGTCTGCCTCTTAAAGGGCCAGTCCGCAAAACATGTCACATGTTCAAGTGGCTTTCCACTTCATAAGCCACATTGACATTTCCAAAGGTCTGTCCATTCCCAGGGTTGTCTCTTAGAAGGCACCCACACACAATAATGCATCTTTAAGGACTGTCCACTTCCATGGTCATCCTCTTCATAGCCAGTCACCTTAAAGTATTGCCAATTTTAAAGGTCCGTAAGCTTCCCAGGTCCACCTCTTAAAGGGCCAGTACACTTAAAAATGTAGCTGTTGTTTCGAGGGTTTGTACACAACCCTGGTCAACCTCTTAAAGGACATAATTCCCTAAATTTGCCACCTCTTCAAGGGTTTGTCCACTTCTAGGGTCTGCCTCTTAAAGGGCCAGTCCGCAAAACATGTCACATGTTCAAGTGGCTTTCCACTTCATAAGCCACATTGACATTTCCAAAGGTCTGTCCATTCCCAGGGTTGTCTCTTAGAAGGCCACCCACACACAATAATGCATCTTTAAGGACTGTCCACTTCCATGGTCATCCTCTTCATAGGCCAGTCACCTTAAAGTATTGCCAATTTTAAAGGTCCGTAAGCTTCCCAGGTCCACCTCTTAAAGGGCCAGTACACTTAAAATGCTGTTGTTTCGAGGGTTTGTACACAACCCTGGTCAACCTCTTAAAGGACATAATTCCCTAAATTTGTCACCTCTTCAAGGGTTTGTCCACTTCTAGGGTCTGCCTCTTAAAGGGCCAGTCCGCAAAACATGTCACATGTTCAAGTGGCTTTCCACTTCATAAGCCACATTGACATTTCCAAAGGTCTGTCCATTCCCAGGGTTGTCTCTTAGAAGGCCACCCACACACAATAATGCATCTTTAAGGACTGTCCACTTCCATGGTCATCCTCTTCATAGGCCAGTCACCTTAAAGTATTGCCAATTTTAAAGGTCCGTAAGCTTCCAGGTCCACCTCTTAAAGGGCCAGTACACTTAAAATGCTGTTGTTTCGAGGGTTTGTACACAACCCTGGTCAACCTCTTAAAGGACATAATTCCCTAAATTTGCCACCTCTTCAAGGGTTTGTCCACTTCTAGGGTCTGCCTCTTAAAGGGCCAGTCCGCAAAACATGTCACATGTTCAAGTGCTTTCCACTTCATAAGCCACATTGACATTTCCAAAGGTCTGTCCATTCCCAGGGTTGTCTCTTAGAAGGCCACCCACACACAATAATGCATCTTTAAGGACTGTCCACTTCCATGGTCATCCTCTTCATAGGCCAGTCACCTTAAAGTATTGCCAATTTTAAAGGTCCGTAAGCTTCCCAGGTCCACCTCTTAAAGGGCCAGTACACTTAAAATGCTGTTGTTTCGAGGGTTTGTACACAACCCTGGTCAACCTCTTAAAGGACATAATTCCCTAAATTTGTCACCTCTTCAAGGGTTTGTCCACTTCTAGGGTCTGCCTCTTAAAGGGCCAGTCCGCAAAACATGTCACATGTTCAAGTGGCTTTCCACTTCATAAGCCACATTGACATTTCCAAAGGTCTGTCCATTCCCAGGGTTGTCTCTTAGAAGGCCACCCACACACAATATGCATCTTTAAGGACTGTCCACTTCCATGGTCATCCTCTTCATAGGCCAGTCACCTTAAAGTATTGCCAATTTTAAAGGTCCGTAAGCTTCCCAGGTCCACCTCTTAAAGGGCCAGTACACTTAAAATGCTGTTGTTTCGAGGGTTTGTACACAACCCTGGTCAACCTCTTAAAGGACATAATTCCCTAAATTTGCCACCTCTTCAAGGGTTTGTCCACTTCTAGGGTCTGCCTCTTAAAGGGCCAGTCCGCAAAACATGTCACATGTTCAAGTGGCTTTCCACTTCATAAGCCACATTGACATTCCAAAGGTCTGTCCATTCCCAGGGTTGTCTCTTAGAAGGCCACCCACACACAATAATGCATCTTTAAGGACTGTCCACTTCCATGGTCATCCTCTTCATAGGCCAGTCACCTTAAAGTATTGCCAATTTTAAAGGTCCGTAAGCTTCCCAGGTCCACCTCTTAAAGGGCCAGTACACTTAAAATGCTGTTGTTTCGAGGGTTTGTACACAACCCTGGTCAACCTCTTAAAGGACATAATTCCCTAAATTTGTCACCTCTTCAAGGGTTTGTCCACTTCTAGGGTCTGCCTCTTAAAGGGCCAGTCCGCAAAACATGTCACATGTTCAAGTGGCTTTCCACTTCATAAGCCACATTGACATTTCCAAAGGTCTGTCCATTCCCAGGGTTGTCTCTTAGAAGGCCACCCACACACAATAATGCATCTTTAAGGACTGTCCACTTCCATGGTCATCCTCTTCATAGGCCAGTCACCTTAAAGTATTGCCAATTTTAAAGGTCCGTAAGCTTCCCAGGTCCACCTCTTAAAGGGCCAGTACACTTAAAATGCTGTTGTTTCGAGGGTTTGTACACAACCCTGGTCAACCTCTTAAAGGACATAATTCCCTAAATTTGTCACCTCTTCAAGGGTTTGTCCACTTCTAGGGTCTGCCTCTTAAAGGGCCAGTCCGCAAAACATGTCACATGTTCAAGTGGCTTTCCACTTCATAAGCCACATTGACATTTCAAAGGTCTGTCCATTCCCAGGGTTGTCTCTTAGAAGGCCACCCACACACAATAATGCATCTTTAAGGACTGTCCACTTCCATGGTCATCCTCTTCATAGGCCAGTCACCTTAAAGTATTGCCAATTTTAAAGGTCCGTAAGCTTCCCAGGTCCACCTCTTAAAGGGCCAGTACACTTAAAATGCTGTTGTTTCGAGGGTTTGTACACAACCCTGGTCAACCTCTTAAAGGACATAATTCCCTAAATTTGTCACCTCTTCAAGGGTTTGTCCACTTCTAGGGTCTGCCTCTTAAAGGGCCAGTCCGCAAAACATGTCACATGTTCAAGTGGCTTTCCACTTCATAAGCCACATTGACATTTCCAAAGGTCTGTCCATTCCCAGGGTTGTCTCTTAGAAGGCCACCCACACACAATAATGCATCTTTAAGGACTGTCCACTTCCATGGTCATCCTCTTCATAGGCCAGTCACCTTAAAGTATTGCCAATTTTAAAGGTCCGTAAGCTTCCCAGGTCCACCTCTTAAAGGGCCAGTACACTTAAAATGCTGTTGTTTCGAGGGTTTGTACACAACCCTGGTCAACCTCTTAAAGGACATAATTCCCTAAATTTGCCACCTCTTCAAGGGTTTGTCCACTTCTAGGGTCTGCCTCTTAAAGGGCCAGTCCGCAAAACATGTCACATGTTCAAGTGGCTTTCCACTTCATAAGCCACATTGACATTTCCAAAGGTCTGTCCATTCCCAGGGTTGTCTCTTAGAAGGCCACCCACACACAATAATGCATCTTTAAGGACTGTCCACTTCCATGGTCATCCTCTTCATAGGCCAGTCACCTTAAAGTATTGCCAATTTTAAAGGTCCGTAAGCTTCCCAGGTCCACCTCTTAAAGGGCCAGTACACTTAAAATGCTGTTGTTTCGAGGGTTTGTACACAACCCTGGTCAACCTCTTAAAGGACATAATTCCCTAAATTTGTCACCTCTTCAAGGGTTTGTCCACTTCTAGGGTCTGCCTCTTAAAGGGCCAGTCCGCAAAACATGTCACATGTTCAAGTGGCTTTCCACTTCATAAGCCACATTGACATTTCCAAAGGTCTGTCCATTCCCAGGGTTGTCTCTTAGAAGGCCACCCACACACAATAATGCATCTTTAAGGACTGTCCACTTCATGGTCATCCTCTTCATAGGCCAGTCACCTTAAAGTATTGCCAATTTTAAAGGTCCGTAAGCTTCCAGGTCCACCTCTTAAAGGGCCAGTACACTTAAAATGCTGTTGTTTCGAGGGTTTGTACACAACCCTGGTCAACCTCTTAAAGGACATAATTCCCTAAATTTGTCACCTCTTCAAGGGTTTGTCCACTTCTAGGGTCTGCCTCTTAAAGGGCCAGTCCGCAAAACATGTCACATGTTCAAGTGGCTTTCCACTTCATAAGCCACATTGACATTTCCAAAGGTCTGTCCATTCCCAGGGTTGTCTCTTAGAAGGCCACCCACACACAATAATGCATCTTTAAGGACTGTCCACTTCCATGGTCATCCTCTTCATAGGCCAGTCACCTTAAAGTATTGCCAATTTTAAAGGTCCGTAAGCTTCCCGGTCCACCTCTTAAAGGGCCAGTACACTTAAAATGCTGTTGTTTCGAGGGTTTGTACACAACCCTGGTCAACCTCTTAAAGACATAATTCCCTAAATTTGTCACCTCTTCAAGGGTTTGTCCACTTCTAGGGTCTGCCTCTTAAAGGGCCAGTCCGCAAAACATGTCACATGTTCAAGTGGCTTTCCACTTCATAAGCCACATTGACATTTCCAAAGGTCTGTCCATTCCCAGGGTTGTCTCTTAGAAGGCCACCCACACACAATAATGCATCTTTAAGGACTGTCCACTTCCATGGTCATCCTCTTCATAGGCCAGTCACCTTAAAGTATTGCCAATTTTAAAGGTCCGTAAGCTTCCCAGGTCCACCTCTTAAAGGGCCAGTACACTTAAAATGCTGTTGTTTCGAGGGTTTGTACACAACCCTGGTCAACCTCTTAAAGGACATAATTCCCTAAATTTGCCACCTCTTCAAGGGTTTGTCCACTTCTAGGGTCTGCCTCTTAAAGGGCCAGTCCGCAAAACATGTCACATGTTCAAGTGGCTTTCCACTTCATAAGCCACATTGACATTTCCAAAGGTCTGTCCATTCCCAGGGTTGTCTCTTAGAAGGCCACCCACACACAATAATGCATCTTTAAGGACTGTCCACTTCCATGGTCATCCTCTTCATAGGCCAGTCACCTTAAAGTATTGCCAATTTTAAAGGTCCGTAAGCTTCCCAGGTCCACCTCTTAAAGGGCCAGTACACTTAAAATGCTGTTGTTTCGAGGGTTTGTACACAACCCTGGTCAACCTCTTAAAGGACATAATTCCCTAAATTTGTCACCTCTTCAAGGGTTTGTCCACTTCTAGGGTCTGCCTCTTAAAGGGCCAGTCCGCAAAACATGTCACATGTTCAAGTGGCTTTCCACTTCATAAGCCACATTGACATTTCCAAAGGTCTGTCCATTCCCAGGGTTGTCTCTTAGAAGGCCACCCACACACAATAATGCATCTTTAAGGACTGTCCACTTCCATGGTCATCCTCTTCATAGGCCAGTCACCTTAAAGTATTGCAATTTTAAAGGTCCGTAAGCTTCCCAGGTCCACCTCTTAAAGGGCCAGTACACTTAAAATGCTGTTGTTTCGAGGGTTTGTACACAACCCTGGTCAACCTCTTAAAGGACATAATTCCCTAAATTTGTCACCTCTTCAAGGGTTTGTCCACTTCTAGGGTCTGCCTCTTAAAGGGCCAGTCCGCAAAACATGTCACATGTTCAAGTGGCTTTCCACTTCATAAGCCACATTGACATTTCCAAAGGTCTGTCCATTCCCAGGGTTGTCTCTTAGAAGGCCACCCACACACAATAATGCATCTTTAAGGACTGTCCACTTCCATGGTCATCCTCTTCATAGGCCAGTCACCTAAAGTATTGCCAATTTTAAAGGTCCGTAAGCTTCCCGGGTCCACCTCTTAAAGGGCCAGTACACTTAAAATGCTGTTGTTTCGAGGGTTTGTACACAACCCTGGTCAACCTCTTAAAGGACATAATTCCCTAAATTTGTCACCTCTTCAAGGGTTTGTCCACTTCTAGGGTCTGCCTCTTAAAGGGCCAGTCCGCAAAACATGTCACATGTTCAAGTGGCTTTCCACTTCATAAGCCACATTGACATTTCCAAAGGTCTGTCCATTCCCAGGGTTGTCTCTTAGAAGGCCACCCACACACAATAATGCATCTTTAAGGACTGTCCACTTCCATGGTCATCCTCTTCATAGGCCAGTCACCTTAAAGTATTGCCAATTTTAAAGGTCCGTAAGCTTCCAGGTCCACCTCTTAAAGGGCCAGTACACTTAAAATGCTGTTGTTTCGAGGGTTTGTACACAACCCTGGTCAACCTCTTAAAGGACATAATTCCCTAAATTTGTCACCTCTTCAAGGGTTTGTCCACTTCTAGGGTCTGCCTCTTAAAGGGCCAGTCCGCAAAACATGTCACATGTTCAAGTGGCTTTCCACTTCATAAGCCACATTGACATTTCAAAGGTCTGTCCATTCCCAGGGTTGTCTCTTAGAAGGCCACCCACACACAATAATGCATCTTTAAGGACTGTCCACTTCCATGGTCATCCTCTTCATAGGCCAGTCACCTTAAAGTATTGCCAATTTAAAGGTCCGTAAGCTTCCCAGGTCCACCTCTTAAAGGGCCAGTACACTTAAAATGCTGTTGTTTCGAGGGTTTGTACACAACCCTGGTCAACCTCTTAAAGGACATAATTCCCTAAATTTGTCACCTCTTCAAGGGTTTGTCCACTTCTAGGGTCTGCCTCTTAAAGGGCCAGTCCGCAAAACATGTCACATGTTCAAGTGGCTTTCCACTTCATAAGCCACATTGACATTTCCAAAGGTCTGTCCATTCCAGGGTTGTCTCTTAGAAGGCCACCCACACACAATAATGCATCTTTAAGGACTGTCCACTTCCATGGTCATCCTCTTCATAGGCCAGTCACCTTAAAGTATTGCCAATTTTAAAGGTCCGTAAGCTTCCCAGGTCCACCTCTTAAAGGGCCAGTACACTTAAAATGCTGTTGTTTCGAGGGTTTGTACACAACCCTGGTCAACCTCTTAAAGGACATAATTCCCTAAATTTGTCACCTCTTCAAGGGTTTGTCCACTTCTAGGGTCTGCCTCTTAAAGGGCCAGTCCGCAAAACATGTCACATGTTCAAGTGGCTTTCCACTTCATAAGCCACATTGACATTTCCAAAGGTCTGTCCATTCCCAGGTTGTCTCTTAGAAGGCCACCCACACACAATAATGCATCTTTAAGGACTGTCCACTTCCATGGTCATCCTCTTCATAGGCCAGTCACCTTAAAGTATTGCAATTTTAAAGGTCCGTAAGCTTCCCA